>NW_015150646.1:229816-238349 GCF_000732505.1 Cyprinodon variegatus
TATATATATATATATATATATATATATATATATATATGCCGGTCACTTCTGAGTATCCAAAAAAAATCCATCTTAATACCACACTTTGTTTGCTAAAGGGCTATTTTAAAGTTTTTTTTTCACTAAAAAGGTACAAAATGTCTCTTTAATCATTAACTTGATTCTATACTCCGACCATGAACACATTCAGAGCAACGAAGGCATTGGATAATTTTAGCTTTAGCAGGCAAAACAGCCATTTTCATTTCCAATCAATCTGAAAGACACATCGGTAAGAGTTTATAAGCCTGGCACAATTATTATACAGTTATACTAATGCAACAATTATTTATTTCTACTAATTAGAATATGGAACAGAGTTTGGCAAACAAAAATGTTTTTATATGCTCGATCTTTGCTTTTTCCTTCTTATCCAGGCCTGGAAAAACATTGAAAAAATGTTCAGCTTCCAGCCTTTATTATGGGAATACATTAACTCCCTGAATTGGAAACCTAAACTCTAGAAGGAGGGGGAAAAAAAGGAGGAGAAAAATATAGTCCTTCAGGCAATAGCTTTGCTACCTTTGTGTAATCATTCCAAGTCTGCAGACGAAATGCTACTGTATGTATAAACATACATTCAGTAGGTAGGATCTGTTTAATGTCATAAAACTCTAAATTATGCTCTTTTTTTTTTTTTTTCTTTCTGGTTTCACCAGAAACATAAACAACTCCTCTCTTACCTCCTCCAAGCTCAGGATCGCCATCTCCTTCTTCGAACACCTCATCATCATCATCATCCTCCTGGGCGGTGGTGCATCGGTAGCCCCTCCTTTTCAGGACGTGGCAGATCACCACCCCGGCTAGACCCAGAAGGAAGAAGGCCAGCACTAAAGCAAAGGCTAAAAACTGAGTGTGTCCACCGTTCCCAGAAGGTGTGGGGCTCACTGTGAATGAGACAGATACAGGTACAGATCAGTCCAGAGCTGGGAGCTGAGATCTAGGCTAAACATGCAGAATAAATCGTACAAGAGTTTTTTTTTGCTTTTTGTTTTAGTTTCCAAACCTTAATAGCTCAGAGCAGAAGAACCAACCAGTGCTTTCAAACCAGCCCACAGGAAGCAGGGATGTTTATGCAGTTAAAACCATGTTTACATAAATGAGAGGATTGTTCCCCCGTCACAGTCAGACATTTAAGCAGACTAAATTCTCCTTTTTTTAGGTCGGTTAGGACTGAAGAGCCAAATAATGAAAATATGAAACCAAAAAATGTTTTAAAAAATGTAATCTATTGTCCAAATATGCATATATGTAAACACATTGCGAATTAAATAACTTAAAATCCCTTAGTGACCCAATTATATAATATTCTTTGAATTCATTATTGCCCCATAAAAAAAAAAATTAAAAAAGGAAAAAAAAAAAAAACTCATAATTCATCCATTTTTTTTTTTTTTTTTTTATCCTCGCTAATTCTACTTTATTCTTTAGGCAATAAATCTAAATAGTTATGACTAGAAATCGATCATAATAAACAATACAATAAAAGCCCGATTATTACGATTACGATTATTTTAATCGTAATTAATACCTAAATACATAAATATCAACTTCTAAAAACATCTACTGGTTATATTGTTTTATTATAACTGTCAAACACATATTGTCACATGTTCTTAAAAGGTACAGAGGAGGATGTTCTTTTTCCAGTGGATCATCAAAATAATTGGTCCTCCTAAATGTCAATCATTCTGGTGATGTTTACATACGGCCGTCCTACGCGCTCGTCCCCATTTTTGCTTACCGTTGGAGAGTGCTACATAGTGGAAAAATTGGAAATCTTTTGGAAAGTAAGTTTGTATGAGTGATGCAAACAGCAACTTTTAAACAGAGCATGCATGAGGAGAAATGTGCTTGTGCACGCCTTTAATAGGTGTTCCCGCTCGGGAGCGGGTACAGGGTTGTGCAAGTGCATTTTTTCTTTAAAGTGGAGATCAGGGTCTTATAAAAAACTCGTGAAAATCCTCCACTTTACCTTTAAATATACTGAAAATAAATGTTTTTCCTCACCTGACCCACCACACACACCTAAATGGTAGAGATGAGTGTCCAATATTTAAGATCTGGAGTCCTTTTTTATTAATCGGTTAATAAATACCGTATAAAGATAACAGATAACTGCTATAGAATCTCCACCTCATAAACTCACATTGTGGCTGGAGGACTTGTTTTTAGCACTTATGCTTTAGACCATCTTGTTATGCTTTGAAGACCAAGTTCAGAACATTCAACTTTTTTAAAAAGATGCACACTGATATAAAACATATTTCTATCTTAATAAAGAAGCCCAAACAAAGAAACTTTAAACCGTTTGCTTTCTTTTCATAGCGTGTTAAAAAAAAAAAAAAGACCCCTGTCCAAACGTGGCAGACTATTTTGAATTGTCTTGATCAGTTCAAGCACCAAGGTGTTGTTTGCAATCTGCGGTCAGCTAGAGGTGAACATTCCCATAACCTTTAATGTGTAAGCGTCACATGAGCCAGACCATCACAACACACAAGAGGGCTTTTGTCAGCATTCCTGTCCACACCAGTGGACGGCAAGCGCAGTAAAGAAGAAAAAAGGCCAGAAACAAAGACAAGGCCGGCAGTCAGAGCTCAATCAATTATTCCAACATTCCGACTCTGTCCTTTCATTTTCAAGACGCGCCACGGCTCAACGTTTAGGTAATATGCTGTTCCAACCATGTGCCCTCTGATGCAGCTGAGCCATTCCTTTGTCCCGGCCTCCGACTAAACACACTGAACATTGTCTGCTTACTGACCGCCTTGTGACCACATGTCCGTGTGCTTATGTCAAGAAACGATTAAGGAAACTCTAGTTCGAAGAATGTTCTTGCAATTCTCTAAACAACAACTAACCGGTTAGAGCAATTAAACCCAGATCACAGAATGGGACGCTGTTCTAGAAGGCTCATCATATACTTAAAGAAAGCTAGAGAGGGGACATCACCACCATGTGTCCCTAATCTGATCATAAGGTTTGATGTTTAAAAAGTTTAGATCGGTAAAGCTGAGAACTTCATTGAGAAAATAATACATCAAATGTTTCTTTACCAGCTTGTATTGACACTAATTCCAGTAAAATAATCAAAGGAAGTATTAAAATATGGAAACACATTTAAAATAAACCCATTTTAAAGGTTTTTATCTTTTCTTTTTTTTTTAACCCTCAAAAAAGTTGGCATTGCTAATGGGTCAAATGACTATATTACTGAACAGAGTGCAAAAAAAAGCAAGAAAATACAGTTTATAAAATACCAAATTGTAGAGATAACTGCAGATGAAACTAGAGATGACCGATACAGCAGCAGGTCGATTGTTCTGGCCTATTTTAATGTTTGTATATAAATATGTGCATGTGAGCATTAGAGCAATCAGCAGCCATGCATCAAGGTCTACACCGGTAATGTTTTCTTTGATATATTAATGAAAGTAGGGCTGAAACAATTAATTGGATTAATCGTGATTAACCAGTTATTGAATTAATCGACAGCTAATTCAGTAATCGATAAAGCGTTAACTGGCATTTCGAGACTCTAAAAGTTGCCTTTAACCATTTGCATTTCAGATTTTTAAAATGTTTTTTGGAAAAGTTTTAGTTTCACCCGGTTTGATTTAGCTAAGTCTTCTTTAGGGAACCTTTTGGTATCCGATTAATCGAAAAAAGTAAAAATCGACAGATTAATTGATTTGCAAAATAATCGCCAGTTGCAGCCCTAGATAAAAGTCTCATTTAGTTTGAAATTAGACTTCTTTAAGATTTGTTATTATCTTTTCATTTCATTTTACATCTAAACAGAAGAAGAGGTATTGGCTTCAACCCCTCCACATCTAAGGCATTGATTAAACTGATATTAAAATCATCAATATGACTGTCAGCCTTAAAAAAAGGGGGGGGGGAAAGTGCATTGGTTGATTTCTAGATAAAACGATAAGCGATGATTGCTGTTGCAAGGCAGACATTTGAAGATAATCATCATCTGTTGTTATTAATGCTATTAAATTAGGCTGTCCCAATCCAATATCAATATCAGATATGAGTCCAATATCAGATATCATTATATTGGCCAGCAACTAACTTCTCCCATGTTGGAACGCCAATAGAAACCATCTGCTTCTGTTTAAAGTCTCTGTAACCCATTGGTTAATACTGTACAAAATAAGTAATAAAAGTATGTAAAATTCATGCTGACATGCTATAGGGTCAATACGTGTATCAGACAAAGCTGCACAACAAGTATTATTTGGAAAATAAAAAAGCTCCATCTGGACATCTCTGCCATCCAGTTTATCTTCTCTGTTTTGTTTTTCTCTCCATAGAAACAAACTACATCAATATTTATGTGTCCAGCTGGGTCACCTTCTTGGAAGGGGCTCCATCAGCCATAATTTAATTTCCTTACTTAATATGTGATGAACCATTTAATCTGGTCTCTCTACTAACTAAATCCATGTTGGCTCAGATGTCAAGAACAGAGCTACTGCTGCGATTAGCCGTATGAAGCCGCGCTGATACCAGCTGTTGCAAAACTACAGGTAATTAAGCTTGCTGTCCACCATGACAGCCCGGAGCTCATTCAGAAGCAGCCTGAAGGTTATTCAGTCCATCAGCTTCACTCATATGATTGGAAGGCAACACTATAGCCCAAATGAAGCTTTTACAGAGAGGAATGACATACATGTAAGTTTTTTTTCCCCCCTCATGTGTAAGCATGCTGATACATGTCGCCCAGATCCAAAATCCTTTTCATGCCGGAATTTGTTCAAGCTAAAGTCAGCAGAAAAGATCGTGGGAGAACAAACGTCTCAATCCTGCCAGTTTGGGTTTGTCGGCCACAGGAAAATATCTTTTTTATTCTTCTGTCAAGGATTTGGGGTATTAGGAGCCATGTCTCTACTGGTAGCAGCCTGAGGCCTGGTGCAAAGGAGAACGGTGCATTAAAGATTGGTTTGCATTATCTCTGTCAGTTAACCCGTCTGCATGTAGAAATGAAAAAAAACAAAACTATAATTTCGCCCCCACGGCGAAATTACAATGGCAGGTGGTATGCTCTGTAAAAACAACAAAAAACGTGCGTACAAAGACTCGCTGCTTCACTTCCACTGACTCCTGCCTCAAATACAACATCGATGATTCCCAGTCCTTCGCCTCTAAAACATGTAATGTTAGCGTAAACAAACATGAGAAATGAGACAAAAAACTTTTTACTTGATTTTTAAAAAAACTAAAATATTCAAACAGGGTCTAAGGTTATATAAAGACAATGATGCATTCGGTAATGTGTGACTCACGTTCCTGTATTTACTACTCCTCCATGTAGTCTTACTACCACACACTTTATTGTGTTGCACCGTGACAAATAGTGCATAATTCAAAGGAGAGTTTCTTTTCAGAGACATTGAAAAGGCTTTATGATGTGCACGTCATCCATAAAACATCAACATAGTGTTAGTGGCACCTTAAGCTTGAAAAATGCTTGAAAGAATTGTGATCCTTCCATTCTATTTTATCTTTTTAAAAGACCGTCTACATTAGGGCTACAATTAACAACTACTTTATTTTTCTAATTGATTAATCTGTCGATTATTATATATATATATTTTTTTTTTTTTTTATTAGAAGATTAAGACGATTTTTTAAATAATTTAACCAGGTGAAACTTAAACTTGGTGCAGTTTGGGTAAAGCATATAATAAAATATGTATATATATATTTTTTTATTTTGGCAAAATTACTACTCTAAGTGGGTCGCTCTGTCAGCTAAAGGCATGTTTTAGAGTCTCTATACTTAATGATTAATTAAATACTAAATTAGTTCTTAATTATTTTAATTCATTAATCCGATTAATTGTTTCAGCCCTACACTGCAAAAACGATCCAGAAATCAGTAAAAATTTCTTAAATTAAGTGTATTCACCCTTAATTTGAGCAGGTAAATGAGATAGTTTGTCAATGGAATGAGTAATTTTACTCTTAAAATAAGATAATTAGATAATATGCACTTGAAATAAGACAATGCAATTGTGTTTTCTTATTTTAAGTGTAAATTTTCTTGTACCATTGGCAAAATGTCTCCTTTACCTCCTCAATCCAAGAAAAAAATGCACTTATTTTAAGAAAAAATGACTTATCTAGATTCAGATTTTTTGCAGCGTAATCAACATCAAGCCCAACTTATTTCAACACTGACGGTAAAACTATATTAGTGGAGTGATGATCCATTTTCGGAAATGTCTCCATCAACTTCCCAAAAGGCTACAGTCATATTGGATGAAGCCAAATTAACATAACATCTCAAGCTCTTAAATTTGGTTCAGATCTGGACTTTGACTAGGCCAACTGCAGGTAGATGCTTTACTAGTCTTTTTTAGCTGTAACGCTGGGAGTAAACGGGGTTCTTGCATCAGCATGTGTTCGTCGAGCCGTTCATTCGGCAGCCATCTCTTAAGATAATGTATGCATTACCTCTCAAACCTGTCACCATGTATTGATAATATAGGGTTTTTGTTTTTTTTCATTTGTTAATACATGTTTCTTTTCTTTAAACTGAGGCCTGTGTACCATTTTTATCATGAAGTTGAAGGAAAAGAAACACAATACCCTCCCAAAGTAAATATATCCCCTTGGATCAGTAAGATGGACATGAAAATAATTATTATAAGCCTGTAAAAAAAAAAACTCCTGTGTGAGTCAAACAACAGATGTAAGATTTGGCAGGACCCTGAAGGAACATTCAGTTTAGCTCCGACCCCCACGCCAAAAAACAGCGCCAGCTTGTAGAGACACTGTAGCTGCAGGAACACATGGCACATCTAAACAAAGTTACCCTAAAATCGTCTCTGATTACCTAAAGGTGACAGTATCATCACAATGTTCTCCTTTGTTAAAAAAATAATAATAATTTTCAGTGTTTGAATTTTCAATTTTTGAAATATCAGCGTTTAGTCTTTCAGTCTTTAAATGTTCAATACGAAATCTCACATTCGATGTCAGTAAAAGTTGTCACTAATTTAGCTCCATAGATTTCTGGTTTTATAAATCCCTGTAAAAGAAAATAATCCCAATAACATGATCCTGGCATGTTTTATGATAAGATGTACAGTGGAAGCTTATAACTTTTTCTTCAGTCAATTCTGCTTTTAAAACCTACAAACAATAGTCATATTAAGCATTTAATTCAGTTTACCCCAAATATTGCAATTTATATAAAATAAAAAGAAATAAGTGAAAGGGTCATTCTAAGTAAAAGAAAATGAAATAAAATTTTAAAATCCCTTTGCCTGGACTGTAACCACAGAGAGATTAAAGAGCTACGGCCTAATGTGGTTTCCTGTGTATTAACACTAAGGAAATTGCAAAAGCTCTAGTTACTGCAACAAAGAGTGGCCCGATTAAAAACATTGAAAAAAAACAAACAAAACATAGTTACTCCCTACAAAAAAAACACAGAATATTTCTACATCATATTATGTGGGATTAAATAAGAAAAGCTGGCTTAAGTTTAACAGGGAGTTCTAGGAATCTATGTGGTTGTTTTTGGTTCACCTGCAACTACACAACTATATGTGTTTGAAATTAGAAATGGCACATAAAGAGATATAAGACATTGTGATCATTTCTTTAAACACTGCTTTCACCACACATCATATTTTTCTTGCATAATCCATGTCACTTTTGGCACCTTTGGCACAGAAAGTGATAGATTACCAATTAGAAGTTTGTTGCATCTAAAAATAATAGAATTAATAGAAGAACTCTAATGTGTGCTCATATTTTATTTCTAAAATGGTGTCTAATTATTGCCTCTGCAGCTTCTGATTTTGAGGCTTTTAAAGCATCTTTAAGTGTTAAAAGGGGAAAAAAATGGAGTCCATAAATCAGACTGATCCCAGCAGATATACGCTTATATTCTTATTAGATCATTAATGTGATATCTAATCAGATTAGAGTCTAGATATTCTTGTTTGGCATATTTTGCTGAATGAATAACAGGAAATTCATAAACCTAAACAGGTAAAGATTTCCATCTCCTAAGAATATCTAGTCGGGTGGGTGGGGGGACAAACCAAACAGAGCAGTTGAGTATAAGTGCTAATTATGACAGGTTACAATAAAAGTTATAAAAGATATTTTCTTATCATTATTAACAGCAGGAAATGTTTGACTGATGTACGTCTAACGTTCTACTCTCTCTGCTTTTTCCTCATAGCTTCGCCTCGTCTGTTTCTCTTTGGCTGTGATGCCATCTGGGAGAGAAATATCAGCTGTGCTGCTGCCATCAACACCTTTGTTTATAGATGTTGGAGATCGGCCTGTTTTTCCAGTGTAGTCCTGTTTCTCTGACTGGTTGGATGTTCCCTCTTCATCCTCTGGCATGGGAGCTGGCTTAGAGCTTGTCGTCTGGCTGTGTGTTAGAGCAGGTTTCTTCCTGTTAAAAGGGAGTTTTTCCTCTCCACTGTCGCTACAAGCATGCTTAGTGTGAGGGAGTCAA
>NW_015150646.1:242309-245510 GCF_000732505.1 Cyprinodon variegatus
AAGGTGAAATTAATCAGGCTGAGAAGGAGTACAGTATGCGGTAGTCATTATAGGCAGTAGTCTGAGCCGTGGTAAAAGAGGCCGTCAATATGGCGGCAACGCAAAGTGCTTACGTCATGACGACCAAGCCCTATTTTAGGAGGAAAAATGGCGACTGCGATCGACGGTTGTAGAAAGCGCGGTGCGTTATGTTGCTAGGCAACCAAACTTTCTGAATTCCGCTTAGACTCAGACCGATTTATTTTGTCAGTTTGTATACACGTGTGAAAACAAAATGAAATTTCGTTTAAAACAGCTCTAAACAATTAAATTTAGTGAAGCCTTGAAAACAGTAAAAAAAATACATAAAAAATAGCAATATAGACATATGACTGTATATTTACAGTTGTAATATTATAATTTTTTTATATAAATAAAATAACCCATTTTATGATAAACAAAAACCTTACCGGCTTTATCCAACATGGTCAATATTGTTATAAGTAAATAGAAAAATAAAAAAAAACCTTAATTAATAAGTTTCAGAAATGAACTTAAAATCTTCTAATCATGTTTATCTCTCTTTTTTCTTTCTTTTTTAAATATATTTTTTGTATTCATCTTTATTTCTGTTAGCCGACAATTATGGACATATACAAAAACTATGTAGTGACATGTCACAATTTCTGTTGTTTTGTTTTTTTGACTCAACAAAATGCTAAAGTTACCATGATGCAAGGAGCTGTCTTGTTGCAGAATGAGTCTGTGTCTTTTATTTTAATTTAATTCTTTTTTTTTAATTTTGTATGTTTTCCTTGGTTGTAATATTATTGTCTGTTTATTCATTTTTTCTGTTGCCTTGCACTATGGAGGTACAACTCTGCCATATTTAAAAATAAATACAGAAATAAATAAATGCTTAAAAAATAAATAAGCATACAATTAATTGCCACCAAAAATACAAGCAACAAATAAATGTAAGTCGAAGTTAAATTATACAGCTAGTCATAAAGGTTTATAACTCTTTTAATTGGCTTCTTTATTTCTTTGCCTTTTTAATATTTACCTTATTTATTTTTTTTGTCATTTATTATCTTCAACTTCATTTTTTAATTACTTATATTTTTAAGTATTTATTTATGTGCATGTTATCATATTTTTGTCTGTTTTATTCTTCCTTTGTATTTTTTTACCCTAGTTATTTCTTCGCCGTTATTTCTTTCTGCCTGCCCTTTTAACATTTCTGCCTGCCATTATAATCTAATTTCTAATTACATTTATTTATTGATTGTATTTTTGGTGGCAATTAATTGTATGCTTATTTATTTATTGAGCATTTATTTATTTCTGTATTTATTTTTAAATATGGCAGAGTCAGTCCTCCATATTGCACAAGTTAAGTTCATCTCCTGTATATAACTGTTATTTTTTCTTGTTTTTTTGTTTTTTTGTAAGAAGATTCCTACTTGAAAATGTAAATTAATGTTTTTTGTTCAATTGAAAAATTAAAAATACTCACTGGCTGCAGAGATTAGAAATAAAAGCCCATAAGTAAATAGAAGACAATTTAGAGATGTACACAATTAACTTTTTTCAGGTAATTCCTTTGCATTTTTTAATGATACAGTTAAGTTAAAACCGAAGCTCTAGAAAATCCATTTGATTTTTTTTAAAATTAAAAATAATGTTTAATAATAATAGGTTTTTCTTAAATATTGGTAAAACAAAGTCAATAATATTTTGTAGTGGACAAAAAAAAAAGTTGATGTCCATTATATGTTGATAATGTTTCCATACAACATACACAAACAGTCAAGTTCGTTGATGTTCTCATTGATGAACAATTGCATGAAAACTATTGCTGTTTTAAGCAAGATAAAGGAATTAATTAATGAAAAAGCCTTATGAATTCTGTGTAACTCACTGATTGTACAATATGATATGGTCCATATCTGACATGTTGTGTGGACATGTGGGGGTAACACTTAAGGATCACATTTAAAACATCTCTTTTATTGCAGAAGTGAGCCATAAGAGTTACAGATACAGAGATCACACAAATCAGATATTCATTAAGTTGAATACATTGAAAATTAATGAGATGATAGAGTATAATATTTTAAAATGCATTTATAAGGCTGTTAAAGAAGGAAGTTAGGTCCTTATTCTGTGTTTAACAGAATCTTGAAGTTAATTTTAAAGAGTCGATATGACAGTAGATAGGCTGATGTTGTTTTATGTTTTTGTTGTTGTTGTTCATTTTTTGTGTATGGTGAACATGGTGTGTTCTGTTTTGTTTTTTGGTGTGTTTTTTTTTGTGTGGTTGTAATTATCTGAATTGACTAAGTATTACTTTATTGAAAGTGGGGGAAGATATAAGTTTTTTACTTCTTTCTGCTCATTTTCTTTCATTCATGACTTCAGTCATCACCTGCGCTGGTTCTATTGTATTGTTTTCATTCAGCGAATAAATGAATAAAATAAATAAATACATTTAAATAAATATATCTTTTACATATGTATATCAAGTTTTATTTTGTTTTGTACGTTTGCATCAATTGGCGGTTCTAGACAGGGGCCAACAGGGGTCAATGCCCCTGTAGAACCTGCCCAGGCCCATAGGGACCCCTGTTCTGAAGACATAATATCAAATCAGTATCTTATGATGATATGCACTGGTTCAAACACTAATACCAATTACATTTTTTACTTTTACAGCTTTACTTAAACACAGATTTAAATATTAGGCTGCTCTACTTTTAGCTTCCTCCACATTGAGATAGGATAGGCTTACAGGTTTCAGCTGTTAGAGCTAGTGATGATAGGTTTGAGTCTATCTGCTCGACAGCTTCGAGCTTTTTCAAGCAGAAATGTCGCTGAGAAGTTTCCAGTGCGCCCCCTTCACATGACCAACAAGAGGAAGGCCTCATTAGGTCACATTTGGTATCGAGCTTCACAATAAATTCAAATCATCTGGGCGCTTTAATACTACTGAAGTATTTAAATGCAGCAGAATCACTGCTCAATCTGCAGGTTTTCCTGTTTACAGTTTTATTCAAAGACAGGGAAAGAAATTTTATATTTAGGGCTAGTTCAGAATTGATTCAGAATAGTTCACTACATGCACATGGATCTAAAATAAACAGAGACACACATTTTAAAGACCAGTGTTGTGCCTGAACGCGTTCATTGAACGAAAGTTCATGAACTCGTTCATATTTT
>NW_015150646.1:247222-283479 GCF_000732505.1 Cyprinodon variegatus
ATGTAAACCCTGGTTGGATGAGGATTCAAAACAGGATATGAAGATGAAATCTGACGCACAGTTTCAGGGTTACAACTGATAAAATAATTGCTGTCTGTGGTTCTACAGTATGCTATGGTGTAATTGAGCAATATATGAAAAAAAAAATGAAAAAAAAAAAGAACTATGAACTAGTTCGTTTTTTGGAATTGTGAACTATGAACTGAACTAGTTCATTTTAAAATGTGTGAACTGAACTTTGAACTAGTTCACGTAGAAAGAGAACTTTCCCAACACTGTTAAAGACACACATCTATACCCACCACAGTCATCTACTGAATAATTTATAACAGATGTTTATTCATGCCGCACATCTAAACAATTATTGATGCTTCTTTAATATGACCATCTTCACTGCAGGAAAGTGCAGGAAAGTGGAGAACCTGTGGGAATTACTGGGCAGCAGACTTGCTTCCAATAATTTAAACTATCAGAACTATTTAAAGGATTCTTTTTAATGTGTTCATATAGCAGTAGGTCCAGCTCACTCAAATAATAGGCCGCATGGGCCGAGAAGTGTCGTTATTAACATAAATTAGCAAAATAAAAAATACAGATATGCAGGATTTGATTGCAGAATCTCTCAGCTGCAAGGCATGTTTGTTAGTGTCTAATACGAACGGATGTTTGCAAAGCTTGGAACCCAGGATGGATTAAAACTCGGGGATTTAGTAACAGAAGCACACTGTGATATAGACGTTCTGCATCAGTAGGGCTGTTTATCATAATGCAGTTTCAAAAATCACAAATTAGTTTTTTTATTATTTATTTATATAATCATTATCATTACTATTATTATGGAAAAAACAGTTCAAGACTGAAATAATGTGGACATTAGGATACCAGTTCAACTGTAGTTCTGATAGCGTCCAGCAGATGCCGCCATTCTAAACTATTGCAAATGCATCGAACATGGTGTTTTGATGAGTTGTGGCCAATTATGTAAAATTGGTTCACAGGGCTTTGAAATTTCCATCACTAGATAGAGCAGAGGTCTAATAAGTTGCTCTCTGGCTCACTTGAAGATGGTAGATACAACTTCAATTCCTCCTGACCAATAAGAGGCGCACTTGCACCAGCCTGCGCTCTGTTCCTACTCTTTGCCAGCTGGTTTCCAGGTCTCATTAGGCTAGCAAATATTTTAAAAAACCTGTAACAATGGCAAAATGAGGCATTGCATAATTTTGAACCATTGTGTCAGAAAATGGCTCACTACCGGTAGCTTCATTCAATTCCCTTGGGTGGCATCTACTGGCGCCCACGATTGTCGCACCAAACGAAATCCTAAGAATTTGATGCATCTTTTCTGCAAAACAGTTGTGTATGCTTTGTACATATGTTTTAAGTACCTCATTAAAGAATCAGAGTATTGAAACAATGAATTAACAATGTGAACATCTTTGGTTTGTCATTAATATTTTGTGGGCTTGGTGCATGGTGCACTGAGTGTTTTTGGACATTGTGCTTGGTGTAATAACAAGGGTGCCTGTGTTACTTCAGGTGTATATATTTTTTTATTTTTTTAAAGTAGTTTTCATACAATAGCAGGGCTCAAATGTTTTGTTTTTTTTGTGCTGTTTTATGTTTGTTTTTAGGCAATTTCCCCAGCTTTTGAAAATACATAGGGAACTGAGGAGGCTGGTGTTCAGTTTTTTTAGTTTGGTCGAATTTGGATATTGAGTTTTTTGCTCTTGCCAAGATTTCAGTGGATCCGCTGCTCAGTCCAGAGGAGGAGCAAATAGGTATTGCTGCACCTCCACTGGAGCACCTGTTTAACCAAGATGACATCCGGTTATCAAGTTATTCATTCATATATTTAGCATCAGTAAGAGCTGCACATATGGCATAACATAATACCATAAATATTAAAACACCTGAAAGTATAGACTGCCTGCTTAGGCTTTCTAATAAACACTTTGAATGAACATTACCTTATTAGGTAGCCTAAATTTGAAATATTTCTACTCTTCTTTGATGTTTGTTCAATGAAAGGATGATTCAAAAACTCAAAATCTTGCAGCAGTCAGTGCTGTCACTCTGAATGAAGCAGTGAAGATGTCAAAACTTCATCAGTGACGTGACGCAAAGCAAGCTGCAGCCCACTGCTTCACCATAACCACTCTGTCGAGTTTGAAGTGTGCAAAGAAGCATACAGGCCGGCCAAAAGTCGGTCCTCCAGGGCCGCTGTCCTGCGTGTGTTAGAGGTTTCCCTGCTTTAGCACAGATTATTCTGATGCTTGCAGTTCAGCAAAGGCCTGTTATTCAGCAAACAATGAAAATCGGCTGGAGCAGGGAAACCTCTAAAACCTGCAGGACGGTGGCCCTGGAGGCTCATCTTTGGGCTTACCTGGTAGGAGGTAGCATCACCAAAAAACTGAAACCTCTGCTTGGCCTTTGAGGCCCTTTCTTGAGGCAGTTGGCACCAATGCTTAAAAAAACTTGTATTGCTTCTTTTGCGTATATATATATTTTTTCTGGTTTGAATCTGAGAAATGTGGCGCAGAGAAGAAGCCATTTCTCAAGCAACACCTGAGCTCTGTCTCATCTGACCTAAACCTACTATTCCTATCTGTGCAAAATCTTTTCATATCAACGTTAAAAACAGAAGTAAATATTTATCTATTTTGGACCCGCTAACATTTATGTAACAGTTAATTAAATACTATATATACTTTGCTCTTTAAATTAAAGCTTTTATTCTGCACCACCTTAGCTGCTTGATGTATTACATTTGAAAAGTCATAGCTATGACCTTTAATACATTACAAAAGAATTCACAAATGTTCACATACATTTTTTTTTATTTAGTAAATTTGGTCTAGATCCACCTCTGCATCCATTAAAATATAAACAATACAAACCCTGAATTTTTCAGTCTCACTGCTTATCAAAATCAAATGTGATGACTTAGTCTAAAATCCTTTTATCTAGAGCTTAAATTTTCAATTTAACTTTCAATGTATGGAGAATAGATATTTTGATGTGTCTATTTTGCTTATCAAAAGAACGAATATGGGAAATAGGATATTTTAAATTTTACTCCAGCTTAACCATTAGAACAAGTAGGGTTACATTGTAAACCGATATCCAAAGCTTTGAACATCTAATTTTACTGGAAAATGGAGATTGTATGGAAATGCGCTGTAAACGATCCACCACTTTCGACCTAAAGAGCAGCCAGATGAGTCACATATTCCACACATATTGCTTCTATAGGAGAGTGGTAAGACGAAAACCATTGCTAAAAGAAAAACCATACGAGGTTCCATTTGCAGTTTCCCACAAGCCATGTAGGTTATGCAGCAAGCATGTGAAGGAAAGTGCTCTGGTCAGATGAGAATGAGTCCAAAACACATAGAGAGATAATAAGTTGCTCAAGATAGCATTACTTGATGGTACATAGAGTTGATGGCCTTTTAGAAATGGAGACGGAGATCAAATTCCCTCGTCTTGGTGATGCTCAAATGGAGAAAAAAAAGAAGCTTCTCCTTCCTCATACTTGTCAAAAATAGGTAGATTTCCAGTTCATATGAAATAAAAAAGACATTGCAAAACTTGGAAAATGAAAACACTTCAGATTTCTGTTAGGAGACTTATGTTCATGCATCAGAAATGGAGTGAAACCACAACAATACCACCAGCTGTCCCTTCAGTTTCTCCCTTCATTGCCTCCATTTAATTAGAAATCTGAAACTGTCCTCTCCATATGTTCCTCCTTCTCTGTCCTCCTTGTTAATAGTTTGTTGGTTACCCATGTGAAAGAGCTGTTGTTGAATCATGACACCAACTGTTGTGGGTATTCTTTTTTATGTCGCTTTGTAAACACTTAGCAAGTAAAAAGAACACACAAAAAAAAAAAAAACAAGTAAAGCTATTTAGGGGTGTGTGTTTGCTCCATATATCGATTATCCTAACCTGGATGTAGCATACATTGAAGGGTGTTTGAATCAGGTTTTGTATAATAGATCTTAACATGAGTTTTATGATGCTAAACAACATAAAAAAGCCCCCAAAAATGCCTTTTATTACCTCTAATGTAAGTATTGTATCTGGCTGCCATTTCTTTATTAATCATGTATGGGGGAATATTTAGTTCGTAAATATGACATACCAGTAACCAAAACTTTTTTTTTTGACATTACTGTTTGACTCATTCCGGTGCACAAAAAATGAATAATTCTTGATTTGATATGAGCTTTACTCTAATCAGATTATTTGTTCTCCATTTTAATAAATTGCTAAAAAGAATTAGACAAACTACACTGTCATTTTGAATACACAGTCTATACAAAACGAAATTCCGTTGCAGCTTTCCACAGTGAAAAAGTGAAATGAACATTACGATTATAAAGTGCAGCAGTGATCAGAATGTAAACAGTGTCGGAGAAAAGAAACCAGTTTAACAATAATGGTGCAAAATGGCATTAATATGAAAAGGTTACTGCAAAATAAAAATGGTGCAAATTGCAGCAGAACATTGAGTCATGTTCTGTTTGAAAGGATTATGAAAGTTCACCACGTTGATGGTGCAGAATAATGATGCAAGTGTGATACAGAGTCCAGTTTAGAGTTCAACAGTTCAAGCTGTTGCAGAACCTGCTGGTCCTGCATTGAATACTGTGAAGCCTCTTTCCAGAGGGCATGCAGGGATGAAATGTCTTTTATGGAGGGGGATGGAGCTCGATAACCCTCTCTGCTGTTTTTACCACTCCTCTCATGTTCTTCCAGTCTGAGGCACTGCAGCCTCCACTCCTCACAGAGACAGCTGGTCAGAACGCTCTCTATGGTGCTTCTGTAGAAGGTGGTGAGGATGGTTGGGCTCTCCTCATCCTCTGCAGGAAGTACATGCGCTTCTGTGCCCTTTTGACCAGTGAGGTGGTGTTTACACTCCAGGTGAGGTTGTCTGTGATGTGCACCCCCAGGAATTTGGTGTTGCTGACCACAGCTGAGCTGTTGATGACCAGTGGAGAGTGATTAGGCCGGTTCTTCCTGAAGTCCAAGATGATCTCCTTCGTCTTCTCACCATTCAGCACCAGGCTGTTTTCTCTGCACCAGCCCAAAGCTGGAGCCTGTCACATCATGTTTAGATGCAATATTTTTCTATGTTAAATTCTGCTCTTGCAATAAAATACAAATTCATTTTCATACTCCTTTTTTTCCCCCACCTCATCTTCACAGACTACACAATGTTTTAGGTGCTGTGGATTGATTGAGCGAGTACGGCATCCTCCTCTGTTCTTGTTTGTGTTTTCATGCAGGCGGAGGAACAAACAGCTCCCTGATGAAGCAGCGTGAGTCACCCTGGAGCAAAATGTCCAGCTACTCAGATGCCTCGCTGCAATTTTTTCTGTTGTTGCTTCAATCGTTTAAGGGTGTGGATGAAACTGTTTGTAAATGTTGAGTCACTGACATCATTTCAATAACAATGCATTATTTTCACACTGTTTTTAGTTTGAGTTTTTTTGTATGCACCAGATAGCAGTCTTAGCAAAACAGCTTTCTGCTACTGCTGGTACAGCTAAGCATCCTAAAGGTTGTAAGTTCACAGATAATAACCAGCGATTCATTTTGATCATTGAAGCTCTGCTGCTGCTTGCAGTGGCCTCACCCCAATAAGCTCCTTGATCAGCAGCTGACCTTTAGCAAAGTCACGAGCAGAAAGCTGCAGGCTGGCTGCCAGGCTGAACATCTTTAAACACTAAATAGAACTGAATATTCAGTAGATGACCATATGTTCAGTGTTCAATAGAAAACTGAAGCTAATCGCTGTTCTCCATGTTGAACCCAAAACACTTTAGAAAACAGCATTTCTTGCCAAACAAACAGATTTTGAAGTGCAGTGTTTTTTATTCTTTTATGGTAGGCTAACTGTGAAAACATCCATGTAGTGTTATAGTTTTTCTCAGTTTAAACGACAGTAAATTCCATTGACTACACACATTCAGCAACTGACTGCACTGTTTCCTTCTATAACAGAACTCTGTTATCAAAATATTGGACACATTTCATGGCTACAAGCTGCTCTGCTCCAAACACAGTTAGAGAAAGACAGCACATATACTTTGTATTCATTTGAAAAAGCATTTAAGTCACATCCTGCAATTTCCAAAAAATTAAAGTTTTCTTCTAATTTAGTAATAAGGTGTAACAGTACACTCTGATTCAGTTGTGAGTTCCATTTGTTATCTAATCATCATCATTTTTATAATCAATGGAAACATGGTGAGAGAGCAGTATTTTGTATTTTGCAGTGAGGAGATCTCATTTTGATGGCTGTGTTCTAATTTTAACAATGAGGTGCGCTTTTTTGCAGTGCTTTGTAAATTGTGTCCCACTTAGAGGGGATAGTGTGTAATATTACAAGAAATGTGTGCTATTATTAAAGAACAGGGTAAATCAATTTAGGGAAACTTTAACAGTCAAAGACTCTATTGAAAACAACAAAATTAGGTTTTTTTTTATGATTTTTTTAAGAGAAACTGTAAATAGAAATGTTCACATAAAAAAGTCATGTTTAATTAATTATTACATTTCTAGTTGTATTTATTTTTTTATCATTATTATTATTAGTTAAAGCCATACTATCTATACTATGTTTTTTTTTTTGTTGTTGTTGTTGTTTATTCATATTTTAAGGTGTGCTGCTTTCACATTTAGTAAATAAAGTTGTGTTTTCTTTTGCAATGCTGCCCTCTAGTGGACACATTTTCTGATGCAGCCATTTCATTATCTGTCATTCTACAGATGTGGACAGGTGTGCAGGAAGCTGCAGTTTATTGAAGCCATGCTTTGAATCCCCTCATAAGTGATTCATTTGAAAGAATCTGCTTACTTTAAGTGACATGCAGAGTTAAATAAGGGTACGCTGGTGATTTTGGAGGATATTTTAAAGAGAAATGCTAAAATTGCATGACTACATTTGTTAGAGAAAAGGAAATAATAACCCTAACATTATAATTGTGTTTCCAACTAAGCATTTAACCTTAATTAGTATCATCTGGGATCAGAATTTTTTTTACTTACTTATTCAGTTAATTGCTATTGAACAAGTATTCTAAATGTTGTTCTCATGCACACACCAATGGACATAAAGCAGAGAAGAAAACAAAGCTTTCAGCTTTTTTTCTTCATGCCTTGTGCCTGTCCTTGAGAAATACAAGTACTTTACAGATTTATGTCACTCAAAAGGAAAGATGAGACCCATCTGAGCTCCTTTACTGTAAATAAACTCACCAAATAAAACTGTAGTTCACTTTTAGAACAGGAGATAAAAATAAAGCGGTTGAAGCACATGAGCACTTGTAGAGGAGGTGGAGCATCATGCCCTCCCTATGACTTGGAAGAGGCTGAGTTTTCTTTTGAGGGTGGCTACGGTTTGATCCAGGAAACCTTAATTTTTGCCATTAGGTCTGAAAAACATAGAGCTATCCAGTCACGGATCTTCCAACAGGATAAGAACGTCACTACCCTCCTTCACAGTAAAAAGAAAACAAGAATGGCTGAGAAAAACAACAAACCATCTATTTGTAAAGTTCCCTCCATGACCCAGATCTCCAATCTTACAGGGCAAGCAAAAAAAAAAGAAAAGTTAAATCTCAGCATTGTGACTTTATCCTTAGAATTTTGACTTTTAATCTCAGAATTAAAAGTCAAATTACTTAGGACAATATCACTAAAGCCCAGGATTAAAACCTCAATAATAATTGTCATAATTCTATGAGGAAAAGTCTGAAATTAAAATTAGAAAAATTTCCCAAAGGCTTTTATCTTCTTTTATAGGTTCTCTTTTTAATTTGAATAAAGTGTAGATTCCCAAGTAATGAAGCCAAATGCTTGTGGCTCCTTTCCCCTCTGTTATCAACTTGATGGCAAAAAATATCCATCACATATGAAATTTCAAGTATGAAAAATAGAATTATAATAAAGGAAGATTAGGAGAAATGTAAATGAGGTTAAAAAAAAAGGTGCGGTTCCATTCCAATTACCTGACTAACACTGAAGCAGAAGCCACACCCCTAAACATCCAGAAACTTGTGCAATGTATAATGTGCCATTACTATTTAATACTCTGTGCAATAACCTGCTTGTTTACATTTGATACCCAGTGCAATAGCTATACATATATATATATATATATAAATATCCATCTACATGGATACCCATCTAAATAACCTGTGCAATAACCCTGAAAAATAATCCTGCTATAAAAAAACAAAACAAAATAAACAGACTTTAGCAGTCATATTTGGACGCACTGTATATTTCATGCACCTTTTCTGCCTTTTGGCACCTTCTTCTTCTCTTTTTGACTATTTGAGCTGATGTAATGAGTACATTTCTCCACTATGAGATCAATAAATTCATCAATCAATCAAACA
Source organism: Cyprinodon variegatus (assembly GCF_000732505.1). NCBI lineage: Eukaryota > Metazoa > Chordata > Actinopteri > Cyprinodontiformes > Cyprinodontidae > Cyprinodon > Cyprinodon variegatus. The sequence continues at coordinate 255,640 of NW_015150646.1, forward strand.
AGCAAATGAGCAAAAAACTGTGCAAATTTGCAAAAGAACCTCAGTAAAATTAGAAATATTGAATATCCTCAAATATGAGATCCTTTTATATTCCAATAAACACTGTAACTTATAAAGAATTAATTTGATCTCAACTTAAACTTAATTTAGGCTCCTACATCAAGAATCAACAATAAAAAACAATTTGTGTTGAACGATAACAAGGAATGCCATTAAACTTTCACCAGCTTGCTTCAGATTATTTTACCAAGATTTGTCTGGTATCATAAGGTTTTATCTATTTATTTATTTTCCTACAGTTTGCATTACATGAGATAATACCTTTGAGTGCCACTTTGTGTTTGTGTGGAATAAAGAAAAATTTCGTTGAAAAGTAATAGCTAATGAAAATCTATTTAGGGGGTAAAAAGTGTAATTAAAGCATTAAATATATTTTGTATAAAGTAAAGAGTGGTAAATAAATTGGTAGCACATTAGGCATACACATCCAGCAAACATGAGAAAAGGTACGTTCAAATTCACACGTACTAATGTCCTTCCTTGCAGACACTCCTCTTCTGCAGGAGCAATTTTTATTCTTTATTTTCTTTCTCACAGCTAAAATCACATATTTAAGAAACAAATATCTGCGTTTACATGTCTATTTATAGATAAATATACCATTTAAGGTTTATTTATAAGTGCGTCATATCTGTGGTGATGTTCAGGCATGCAGTGTCCTACATCTGCTTTGTTTACTGTCTCAGTAACCTCCCTTTGCTACGTGCATGGGGGTGAATGGGGGTGTGTAAGGGGCGGGGCCAGATGATGTCATGATGGGAGCACGTTGAGATGTGCATGCCGGAGCGGTGGAGCTGCCGTAATAACGAAGCAAAGCCGCATCCTATTTAGCGCTTCGTGATTCTGCAGCTTTAGGGGCGTCGGTCCATCTTTCCTTGATGATTATTAGAAGGCGACTCGAAAATGTATTTGCTTTTAGGCGCAGCGAATCAATAAACAGGATAAAAAAAAATACAAACAGTATAATTAAAATGATAGCTACAGCTTCAGATAAATGATTATACTTAAAAAAAGATGGTAATGACAACAATAACGAAGTCTAGGACACATTACATATTTATATTATTGAATTACTACTTTTCTAACTAATAACAATTTTTATTCATATCAAGTTAAAGACAGAAAGTTTGTAATATTGCTTTCTGCCAATTAGAAACAAGGGGAAAAATGATACTGCTTAATGTTTTCAGTTGGTAATCATATGGATAAAATAGCAAAGGAGCCTATGGTTAGCTCAGGCTCATTTTTAACTTTTTTTGTTCCATGCTGCACCCTAGGTGCACTAAGGAGCACCATCATGCACCTTTCCTTCCAGCAGCTGTTTTTAGCCATCACTGCCCTCAGTAAGCTTAATAATTTGCTCTTCTGCACCACAGATATATATATATATTTTGTATTCGTCGCTGCTAAATTTTGTGTACGTTTTTCGATGTATCCTCTTCGGTTGCATATCTCATTTGATTTGAGTATGGAGTTTTGTGATAAAGTTATTTTTTTCTTGATTACTAAGTGTTTTTTTATCATTATTTTTTTGTTGTAAAGAGTTAGAAATAAAGAGATTAATGAGAATAATATCAGATATATGTCTTATATATCATATTTATATATATGTAAATATATATTTATATATGATATAAATCTTATATATATATATATATATATATATATATATATATATATATATATATATATACTTATATAGGACATATATCTTAGAGGGCCCGGTGGTGTCAGTATACTGCACTCCCACTTCTGTCAGTGAGCCCCAGGGTAGCTGTGGCTACAAAGTAGCTTGCCACCATCGGTGTGTGCGTGAATGGGGGAATGACTGGATGGGGTGTAAAGCCATTTATAGTCTCCTGACTTGGAAAAGGGCTATTTAAGTACAGGCCATTTACCATATATATATACCATCTTAATCTTGGCTTGTACTGCAAATTGTTGTTTTCATGGTCACTTAAAGAAAAACCTTTCCTTACCTTAAGGACATAAATATCAAATTGAACATCTGTAGGCGAAAAAATTGGAAATACATAGGTCTCCCAAAGTTTAACATCCAATATGTCTGCATCATTCAGTTCCATGCATACTGGAAACTGAACCAAGGTTAAAGCTGTGTTGAAATCATCCGTCCTTTTTTCGTCACACATATCCTTTCTGGGGTTGCTGGTGCCTACCTCCAGCTGTCTACGGGCGAGAGGCGGGGTACACCCTGGACAGGTTGCCAGGGCAACACAGAGACAAACAGGACAAATAACCATTCACACACGCTCACACCTAAGGAGAATTTAGAGAAACAATTAACCTAACAGCCATGTTTTTTGACTGTGGGAGGAAGCCGGAGTACCCGGAGAAAACCCACGCATGCTCAGGGAGAACATGTATATAATATATGTATATACACTGTATGTAGCATCTCAGATCCTTCCTCCCAGCAAGTTAAATACTTTAGAACCATCACTGTTTCTACCAACCTCAATAAGTTGTTACATTCATGCTATTTTGCAAAGTTTCTACCTTAGTCAGTTAAATAACATGCTGCTGTCAGTTTGCACATCTCTAATGTTGCTGTTATTTTTAATTATCTATCACTTGAGAAATGTCCATAGCTTTATTTTGGTTATTTATTCTCAAGGTGCACAGTTTTGTATCATTAAAAAAATTTACATTACAGTATTTTGTTGTTTATCTTAAACTCTTCACTATTATTTTAATGTTATAAATTTTTCCACATGTATGTGTCAAATTTTATCTATAAACTTTTTGCAGCTTTAAACAGAATTATATATATATATATATATATATATATATATATATATATATATATATGCCACGTCCATTATTCCTATCTATAAAGTACATAAATGCTATCATACACTGCAGTATCCTATCTATAAAGTACATAAATGCTATCATACACTGCAGTACTTTCCTTCTCCATATTTCTAGTGTCTTGGTATTACATATACTACGGTAATGCGCTCCTGCTGTGGGAGGTTTACTCCCTCGTGTTTCCACTGTTGTTTGGAAATGGACTGCAGTTCCAGTCACTGCGCAACGTGACCGACGAGCCTCGTGCAGAAAGCCCCGCCCATGTAGGCCAATGGGAACGCAAAGGGGTGTGTTGTGGGCGCGGCTCAAACAACCTCTCAGCCAATCAGCGTACGTATTTCGCCATCACTTGCCTTGGCATGTATGGCAACACGTGTGTCTGTGCGTGTAAACTGCATTCGCTGGGAGCTGAGAGGTGCATGCAGAGCAAGTACTGAGACCGCAAGGGAGTTTAACCGATACTTAGTGGATTTCTCTTGTTTCTTGGGAAGAAAGTTTCTTTTGCTTAAGTGGGAATATAACACCAACGGTATATCTACGTTTGAGCACTAGTAAGGTAAGATGATTTGTGATTTTATCGCCCTGCTTTAACGGGTGTTTTACTGCTAGCATGCTAACTGTCATAGCTTTAAAAACAGTAAACAGCGGAACATATTTATGATCCTAAATATATTTCATAGATTGGTTTGGTTACCCATTATTAGCTGAATAATCCCGCCATGTGAACCGATATGAATCAGAATAAAGAAGTGCTTCTACCTCCTGCCAACTGCTCCAAGTTGGGGGGAGTTGCTAATCTAAGAAATTAATGTCTTCTCTCATTGTTTTAGTGTTTTTTTCCTGTCTTTGCTGCTGGGGTAATGAAGCAACATGTAAAGTAACAGAGCTGTAAAATCTGTGTATTGCAGTTGCAACCTCTGTGTCAGACCCACAACTATAAAGATAGGGTTTTATCTCCTTTTGTGTCTGCTAATCAAAGACAATCAAATTATTCCTTATTCCTTAATTGGACTGTCAAATAAATGCTCAGGGAGGAAAGTAAGCATTTCACAAATCGAGACCATTTATTTTAAATAATTCAGGGAGAAAACTCAGTAACTAGAACAGGGCTGATGTCTCAGCTGTTTATAACTGGTTTATTACACCAATATAAACAGCCATCTTGATGATGCCTTACCTGTTGCCTCTAATGTGGACATCTTGTATTGAATTGAAAAAAGATTGCAGGTTGCTGATTGCTTATATTGCTTTTGATGCTCTTTGCATCCATTTCTGTATCTGTCATCTTCCATTAAGTCTGCAGCATAAACCTGGTTTTGCAGCTGCTCTATTGTTTGTGAACAGATGCAGGGAACAGATGTTTTAAATATGCATAATCATTTGTAAGGATGGGGATTGCAGATGCCCTGTTAAGGAAAAACACAGGAAAACAAGGAAGGCTGAAGCAGGGAGTAATGGCTATGCAGGCTGTTGTTTCCTACATTTTGGACTGTTTTGGTACGTGTTAGAGGACTTTTCTGGATTTTTCACAAGTCCAGAGGATTAGGTTTCTACCCTGCTTGTGTGTCTGGAGGTTCTGCTATGTTGCAGAGATTGGAACATATCAGTAAGGACACTGGGCATGTTGTTATCGTATCTTTTTTTAGGCTTCATGGCTTCATCATATTGCATATCAGGGATATATGTTGATTAGAGTGCTGCTGAAAGACTATCTAGAATAGTTGGATGTAAATAACACTCTGGCCTTTATTGATTATATAAGATTTATACACTTTTCAGGTATATTAAACCACATATTTAGTACAGATGTCTAGATGGTGCAGCATATAGCCAAGAAGGATTTATTAAAAAGATTGGAAGGAATGCAATAGAATGTAAAGATATGTGTAAGAAGATGTGAGTTTAATTGTTTGATAATCATATAGTAGGCTGCATGGTGGAGCAGTTTGTAAGGCTGTTGCTTTGCAGGTGGTTTTGGTTTGATTCCCAATCTGCATGGAGTATGCATGTTCTCTCTCCAAGTACTGTGACTCCCTCCCAGACTCCCACAGTGGTTAAAGCCTGTGTGCATGGTTGTATGACTTTGTGCGTCTCTTTGTTGCCCTGCCATAGCCTCCTGACACCCTGACAGAATAAATAGGAGAAGGGAGATGGATAGATAATCGTATAGTGTTGGGAAATAAGAACTGCTTACCAGAATCAAGATAAACCAGTTAAAGAAAAAGGCTAAACAATAAATTCTGTTATACAATTTAAATTCCCTTTGATAGAAATAAAGTGCTAAAAAGACCAATATTTCCAACCTCTGAGCACTGTCTGTCAGCTGGCTCAAATCAGGCTACTGCTCACAAAAACATACCTAATCATTTTAAAATGACATCTTAAAAACGGCATTTTAAAGTGTTTTAGCACTTTTTTAACTGGTAGAAATCTTTGCAATCCTTTCTCAGTCCCATCTTGAGATTGTAAAGACGCCTTCACTTTTTGATTTTTTTATAGAATAGAACACAAAATCCATTTATTGTCCCACAACGGTAAAATTGTGGTGTTAGAGCAACAAAAGATTATAGCAAGTGACCATACAAATGTGGATAATGAAAAAAAAGTGTATGGAGTGACAGAGTTAAGAAATGAAAGAAAAAAAAAATATTGTTCTGTATTCTGTTTTTACTAATCATAAATAATCAATATAGAGCTATGGGCATTTTTACAGGTATTGGGTTGAATTTGAGCTGAAAAATAGTTTTGTTTTATATTTATCAGGTAGTATTAATAATAGCTTTTAATGTGAATATAGTGACATGCTTGTAATTTCTATATTTAAGGCCCTCGTACTTTGAAAATGAAAAAATTTTATCAGTTTTCTGTACATCTTGGATTCCTTTGGCTGTTAACAAAGTAAAGTCCTGCTCAGATCTTATTCATTACAATGTTGGTTAATTCATTGAAGCTTCTTATGAGGCGGATGCATGGTTTGGTTTCCACTTGCTTAAAAAAATGTGCAGACCTTGTAGATAGATATCATGGTACAGAATGACACACTCTTTTTGTGGTCGGGTAGATGAACAGTCGGCTACCCACTGACACTCATTTTACGATTTGTTGTGGGAGAGCTGAGCAGTTTCCTGTAAATCAGGCCAGAACATCAGATAAATGGTTGGAACTTTAAGACAATCAGCATGAAGTAAAACCGAGGTGGGGGTGGTTTTTTTTCTGTGGTCTTTCTGTGTATCTTTCATGTAGATTCGTTATTATTATGGGATGTAAAATAGAATTTAGTATCAGGCAACATGAAAAATGTGATAAACAGATGATTTTTTTTTTAGTCAATCCCATGAAACTCCCCCCATTTTTCAATCCAATGTGGGGTTTTGTGTCATTTAAAGCTGATCTGGGTTCAGTTCAGTGTGCTGCATGTCTGGCAGGCCCCATCCAATCAGCTCCCTCAGCCCACCGCGCTCTCCCATTGGCTCAGACAGCTGGCCAATCAGGTGGCTGCGAGGCTCGCGGAAAACACCGCCGCGGACACGTGCTCATGTGTGAACACAAGACAGGATAGCGGAATCCAGCTGCGCAGCGAGGCTGTAGATAACGGTGACGTCTCTGGTTTTTTTTTTTGTGCGGTTCTTAACCAGATGTTTGGTTCTGTTCGGGTTCGGTTGGACCTCTACTGGAGGCTCGGTTTATCGTTTCTGGATGTAGAGGCAGTGTCCTAAACGATGATTACACCTACGTGCTTTCAGGTGATTGTTTTGGTACAAACACCAACTGTCTGCAATTAAGTTAGGAGAAAATATTTAATTTTATTTCCTTCATTAAATCATTTCTATTTAAGGATTTATGTCTATATTGGTCAGATTTCTAACATCTGTCATTCATTGTCCACTTTTTGCAATGCAGTAAAGCGTTTATTACCTGTCATGTTCTTCAAGGTAAGCTGGAAGGTTGACAAAAACGGTCTGTTTTCTACTTGTTGTTGCCTCCAGGTTCAGTCTGTGCATGCCCAAATATAGCTGCTTGGCCTTGCTCTCTTGTTAATACATGAGAGTTGTTCAAACTTGCAGCTCAGGTCACATTATTTTTCACGTTTGAGTTGTTGACATTTTCTATCTTCACTTGAGGCTCTTTATTTGACAAGGATTATTTGCTTCCATTATTTCTTGCAATCTAAACCGTAATTTCAGTGTGTTTATAATCTGGTCTGTGAAAGATGAGCTAAATGTTTATTATTTGGTCCAATCATTAATGCTTGCACTGATTGTCTTGGTGACATTTTCTAGAACTTGACCAGGCTAGGGTTTGTATTAAAATTATTGCTGTTTGTGTGGTCGAATTCGTTTGATTTATTGCTGCAAATAAACAAGTATTCTTGCAGAATTAGAGCTGCAGAGATATATTGATCTGTCATTTGTCATTGTTGAATATCAAGAGTATTGCAGTTGCAAAAAACGCTTTCATGCCAGATTTGTCAAATCTGGAAAATTAAAGGAGTTGAAGTCCGTATTGGCTTTGCAATCCTCTGCAAAAGTATCCCGAAAGCGATGGATGAAAGAATTTCCTGCAAGGGATTAATAACATAATTCTGATTCTGAAGGCTAAAATCTTAGTTAAACAGGCTGTGCTGTAGGAACACTTTGATAGGAAATGCTATCCATTTGATCATCTGTATACCTTCTACCTAATGATGAATTTGTAAACATGAGCTGAGCTGCAGGTTGATGACTTGTAGTTTTAAATGCTGAAAAAAAAAAAAAAAAAAAAAAACTAACAGCACAGCTTATACTCGCATAATAAAACAATAACAAACCTGAAAAGCAACCATTAGTTGCATTAACTGCAGATGTCAATTCAGCTGTTTGTTTGTTTTTTCTTATCAGTTTGAATAAACTGGGTGTGTATCCCTAAAGTTTAGTCATCATTTCTAGAAGAGAAACAGTGTAATAGGAGCACAAAGCAGAGCTTATATCATTCCCTGTACCTTCCCACGCTGACATCGACTAGAACTTGCATAATCGGAGACTGGTTCGGCAGTAAGCTCTCTGCTGGGAATAATCAAGAGTTGGTGGAGGTAAATATAGATCTGATCCTGCTGAGTTAGCTGCGGTGATTTTACAGTGTTATATTTGTTGGAATTCATAGTTTATACATGTTTTATAATGCACGTTTTCTTGTCATAACCAGGCAGAATAAAGTGGTGCAAAAATAGTTGAAAGGAAGGAAAATGATGGATGGTTTTTATTACTCCATATAAGTAAAAACCTGATGTGTGCATTTGGAGTAATTCTCTGTAGAAATAACCTTTGCTGCTATTTGTAGATTGGAAGATCAACATCTTTCAACTTCTATTAACAATCTTTTTTTCCCCATCTATTCTGAGTGTTAATAGAGCACCCCCGTAGCCCGACCACATTTCACCTAAACGATGCGTTCAGGCGGACATGCAATGTGAAGTTTGCTGTTATGTCACAAAACGAGTACGGGCACCGTCGATCAACACCGCCTCCGCTGTGCATTTTTCTTCTACTCGCAGATGCCAGCCGGGCCTCGCGCTCAACTAACTCCCCATTCCTGCTGCTCTCCTTCTCCCGCCCAGTTCGTCCGCTGCTCACACATTCTGCCATGTGCAGAGCCTGCATCATCCTTTTGACTAAACATAATGCTCATTAGCAATTTAATGAAGGCAGCTCAGTGCACTGAGAACTACTGAACTCATGCACTCAATCCCCCCTTTTTTGATTTAGGTTATTTATGAGTTGCAGACGTCACCGGCTGTAAACACCTGTTACCTTCTTCTAATCTGGTTTCTGCGTCAGGGCGGGGGTTTATTTCTCTCTAAGGTGCCTCTCGGGATGTGTTTCACTGAGACAAACTCTGCAGCAGAGCATCACTGCACACCTGTAGAAGGACAGGAGGGAGATCAGAGGCAGCCAGGTGTATAAAAGTGATAGGATTGGTGACTTAGAGCTGCATCTGCAACTCTTAAAGGATTACTGGATGGTCAATAAATAGAATCAGACTCTTACCTGCGTAGGTAGCTGCTAAATATGTCCACAAAGAGGCCCTATTCCGTATTGAAGTCCTAATGAATGAGAGAGATCTTTGGTGTTGAGCTTTGTCCCCTGACGTAATGTTTATTTGGACTGTTGTGGGTAAAAGGGGACTTTGCTATGACGGCTAACCTTGAGGGTTTTTTTATGCTATATTCAGCATACCTGCGTATGCTGCCACATGGGTTGCAGATTAGTGTCTTTCTGCGCTTTTTATTTCTGGATAATCTGTGCAAAAAGAGCCGCCGGCTGCAGCCTGCAACAGCCTCAATGCAGCAAGCAGGGCTGGACGGCGGCAGACGCTTCAGGGACGTTTTGGAGTTTGGGGGAACACGATGAGCTGATAACACAGGATGGTGTTTTTTGTTTGTTTTGTTTTTAGAACAACTGAGACCTTTTGGGTGGGTTTTACTCTAACACGTCTTCCTTCTCTTTTTCGTTTCAGGTTGCCTTTTAGGATCTGAAGCAACTCGTCTCTTCGCAGCAAATGTTTTTCTTTTTTGCTTTTTCTCTCTCACGCTGACTCTCCATTGCTCATCCCATCTGTTGGAGGACTCGCTGCCAAGGCTGCTTCATAACAAGACGTTCATCTGTTGTCTGTGCGACTTTAAGTGACACTTTGAAGGCTTTTGGAGCCTTTTTTGCCCTCAAGGAGGGCTTGAAGCGTTTTTTGTTTTCAAGAAAACTTTTTCTCTATTTTTTTTTTTCTTCTCTAACCCAGCAAAGATGATTCACTTATATGTACATAGCAGTCCTACTTAAAATTAAGTTGCTCCAGTTAAATTCTACGACTTCATCCTACACTAGTATGAGTTATGACAGCTCCACATCAATGCCCAGCAGCAGCTGTCGGGGACGAGCATCGGGGACCTGCGACAAGGACCGGGAGGACGAGGTGAACGAGCAGAAAACCACCTGTCCCAATGTCTCCGACCAGGAGCAGGGAGGTGCGTCCAGCCTGTCCGGAGACCAGAGGGAGTCGCACTCGGACGACATGGACGGCGTTTCCAGCGGGAACGACTCCGGGGAGAGGGAAAGCGAGGGCAGGGCTGGGAGGGATGGATTATGCGGACACCAATCCACGCCCAGCTCCCACAGTCACAGCTCCTCCAATGGGAAGGACTCCGGCATGATGCTGGAGACCACCGATAGCACCAAAAGGTAGGAGACAAGTCCATCCCCATGCACTCCTGAATGCTTCACCTACAGAAATACACTCAGGGTTCCAGAACAGTCTGGAAAAGTAAAAACTGAGATTGTTATCATTCTCCAACACTAACTGAGGATGTTTCCATCTCTAAAAGACAGATATGATTATTTTTGCCAACAAAATTGAATTTAAGATGATTTATATGACATCCAGTTATTCTTATAGTAAATTATTTGATGATATTTGTCTGATTTGCTGAATCACAATCTGGGATTTCAGAGTTACTGACAACAAGCTCTTATTTCAATTCAATGAAAAAGATTTTGAATGGGAAAAATACTTTTCACTAACTTTGGGGGATTTAAAACCCTTTTATGCTACATTTAAAATTGTATGATTTTTAGGAAATTAGACATTTGGGATAATGAGTTTATCCCGACCCAGAAACTCTTCATTATCTTGTTCATTTTTAGAATAAACGCCCTTTCCTTCAGTTTTATAGATTGTAACTGCTCCAGTTTTGTTTGGATGTAAAAGGAGTCGACAGAAACGACAAGTTCACTTCAAATCAGAGGACAGCCTCAGGGTTGTGTTATGATTTGTGGAAGTGAGGGTGGCGAGGTGGACATAATTAAACCATACTACAGGAATGGTTTGCACTCAAAGGGCCACAGTGCAATGAAAACTGGCTGGATCTAGAAAACAGACTCTGGAAAATCAGGAATTTTGAAATATATCCCCAAGTTTTAATACCAAATCCACAGCTAACGAAAGTATGCAACACAGCTGGATCCGATCACATCTCCTAACATAAGAAGCTTCTAAAAACTTCAACAATGTTCTGTGTTACTATTTTACAAGATGAAAAGAAAAGGCTCTCTTTGAACGGGGAACCCCCTCAATCGAGATACCAGCGTATGAAACCCGTCTGCTGAAGTTTTATCAGTCGGTTTCCTGAAATCCACATCCTTTTTTCATTGAACTTATCTGATGCACGTTTTCGCAACAACTCTCACACAAAGCATGTCCGGGTGTTTGTTTAGCATGAAGTGACGAACAATGCTTTGCTGCAGCATTCCGATGTGTTGGCAATAACCTCGAACAACATTTTAATATCCAAAGTGTGGTGTGCTTTTGTGTTCAGCTTCTTTTACTCTAATGTGCCTAAAAAAAACAGTAGAGTAACACAGAATTATTTAAATACTGCTTTGCTGCATAATGAAGCAGTATCTTGCTGTAGAGATACTTTTCCTGAAAAAGACTGGAAGTCATTTTAAACGGATTCTCTGTATTAAATTCTCTTTTTTTGTGTGAAAAGAAATAAAAAATAAAGTATGATGATTTTCTTTTTTTCCTCTAATTCTGTCTCCGTTCTCCAGCTCCAACTTCCAGAGTCTGTCACCTCCCAATGGCTCTCTGGCCTACAGCCTGCTGTCCCACAGCTCGGAGCACAACCCGCCCTCCACCTCCGGCTGGAGCAGCGACCAGTCGGCCCGGCTGCAGACGCAGAAGGAGCTGATGAAGGCCATCAAAGAGCTGAAGCTCCGTCTGCCAGCTGAGCGCAAAGCCAAGGGCCACTCCAGCACCCTGAACGCTCTTAAATACGCCCTGCAGTGTGTCAGACAGGTCCGAGGTGAGCAGATGCCCTCCACGGTTTGATTCTTCTCTGATGTGATGGTCGTTTCAGTTGGTTATATTTAAGAACATTTGTTTTCCTCCTTATTTATCTTTGCTCATAAATAGGATGTTACTGTATCACAAGGCAAGCTCAGCTACATCACGGCTAAGATCTACTTAGAAATAAATAATCTGTTCACTTTGAGTAAAACAAAATCCAACCTAAATGTTAGCCCATTTAATATTAATAAATAAATACACCGTATTTGGATATATTGAGTTGCTTTGAGTGTTGAACGCATCTTTACTCTGAGTCCTGGTTTTATTAGCTGCTCTTTAAAATGGGAAAAACAGGAAAACCTTCATTTCAAGGCCAAGGGATGGATGAAGAGTTTACTTGGTAATAAAATGACCAATAAGATAGCTTAGGGTTTAAAACCTGCCCATAGTCAGAGAAATAATAAAAAAGGTTTCAGATATTAGAACGGTGGTAAACCAGACTGATCTGAGCATGGTTGCTATTCAATTGTTTTTTCAGCCAACAAAGAGTACTACCACCAGTGGAGCGTGGAGGAATGCCACGGCTGCAGCCTGGACCTGTCCACCTTCACCATCGAGGAGCTGGACAACATCAGCTCCGAATACACCCTGAAAAACACAGTGAGTTCCTACTTTTTATCGGTCTCTTCTGCAAATCATGCCTGACCTGTAGACTGAGTTTATTTCCCGCTGTGCGTTTTTCTCAGGACACGTTCTCCATGGCCGTGTCTTTCCTGTCGGGGAAGGTCGTGTACGTTTCCCAGCAGTGTTCATCCCTGCTGCGCTGCAAGCCCGAGTGCCTCCAGGGGATAATGTTTTCGGAGCTCCTCGCTCCGCAGGATGTCAGCACCTTCTACAGCAGCACGGCCCCCTGCCGACTGCCGCCCTGGGCGTCCTGCATCGGCTCAGGTCAGCTGATAGGAAGCGTAGTCGTAGAAAAATCCCACTTAGAACCCCCCCATCCTTACTGAGTCTCTGGGCTTTTTCCTGCAGCTTCTCCCCCCGTCGACTGCAACCAGGAGAAGTCCATGTTCTGTCGGATCAGCGGCGATCGGGCGCAGGGGGGCGAGATGCGTTACCACCCGTTCCGCCTGACGCCCTACCAGCTCACCCTCAGAGACTCGGACGCTGCAGAACCGCAGCCCTGCTGCCTGCTCATCGCTGAGAAGGTCCACTCTGGATACGAAGGTATTTTAACCACACAGCCTTCCAATGCATCCATGCATTATGTACCAGAAACAAGGCACTTATATATATACATATATAAACTTTGATATTTGTTATGTATAAACAATAAAGGGAAACAGGCACTCCTTTATTTGGATTCTTTTTTAACATGGAGGAGCTTGTTTAGTCTGGTTAGATGTCATGACTGGGTGATAGGGTGGCGTTATGTTGTTAATAAGGCGTAACATGTTGGTGCAGCAAACCAGAGGGAGACTAAACAGAGCTGAGAGTGAGGGAAATGCAAAAATAATGTAAACACTGAGCGAACGCTGCACTTTTAATGCTCTAGTTGGGGTACAGATTTCATTCGACTCTTCCTGAAATCTATTGAAGGAAAGATGGACAGGCTCTGCTTCAGAGCGCCATATTCCTCTGAATATGGATTAAATTCATATGTCTATATTCATCATTCGGAGGAAGATATTCATCTGTTTCCTTTCCTCCTGTCAGCTCCTCGTATCCCTGCAGACAAGAGGATCTTCACCACCAGTCACACTCCCAACTGCCTCTTCCAGGAGGTCGATGAGAGGTCAGTCACCTCGTTATGATTGATCTTAGTAGGGCAGTGAAACTAACAAATAGAGGTTATTTTTTTTAGCTCTTTCTCATGATGTGAATGTGTTTTTTTTTTTCAGGGCGGTGCCGCTTTTGGGCTACCTTCCTCAGGATTTGGTAGGGACCCCCATCCTGCTCTACATCCACCCAGACGACAGGCCAACGATGGTGGCCATTCATGAGAAAAGTGAGGCTGTTTAAGACCATCTGGTTAATCCTTCCTCAGATTTATCTGAATGTCTGTCGGGAGTTTCCCTGTTGTAGAGGCGGTCTGACATTCCACCGTTCTTAACGCTCTTTACGTCGAGTCGCATTTCTAATCCACCGGAGTTTCCCCTGTGCATGCGTCCAATGTGGCCAGCCTTGCATAATCGTCTCCGCTCCTGTCTAAATTACGGCTGTGGTTCGTTTTTGTTTCAGTTTTTCAGTTTGCAGGACAGCCCTTTGACTACTCGCCCCTCAGGATGTGCGCCCGCAGCGGGGAATACGTGACCATCGACACCAGCTGGTCCTCCTTCGTCAACCCCTGGAGCAGGAAGGTGGCGTTTGTCGTCGGACGTCACAAAGTCAGAACGTAAGCGTTTTTTGCCCAGTAGTAACAACTTATCCGCTTTCCTTTAGTTTCTTTTGGTTTTGAAGAGAGTCGCTCCTAATGGATTCCTTCTTTTACAGGAGCCCCCTGAATGAGGACGTGTTCACCACGGCGATGGGTGGCGAAAGTCGAGTCACCACGCCTGACGTGGTCCAGCTGAGCGAGCAGATCCACCGGGTTCTGGTCCAGCCGGTCCACAGCGGCGGCTCCCAAGGCTACAGCTCTCTGGGGTCCAGCGGTTCCCGTGGCTCCCAGCAGCAGCACCCCAGTGCCTCTGCCGCCTCGTCCAGCGAAAGCAACGGCCCCGCCATGGACGAAGTCGCCGTTGCGGCCTCGCACAAGCCTGTGAGTCTGAGACGGCTTTCTTTTGTTTTTAACCAAAGAAATAGTCTTTAATTTTAGCCTACTGGGTTAGTTGTGCTCAATATTTTCCGTTTTCCCTCAGATGACGTTCCAGCAAATCTGCAAAGACGTCCACACGGTCAAGACCAACGGGCAGCAGGTTTTCATCGAGTCCCGGAACCGTCCTCCGCCTAGAAAAAACACCTGTGCTGGTGAGAACGGACAGCAGGCTGATGAAGGAATGGAGCCTCAGTGTGATGATGTAGAGGGCCAAACTAGACTCGCCTGTCCCTCTCATGCCTGTCCAGGTGCAGCTGGTTTCAGAACCATAAACAGCGACGCAATCAGAGAGTCGATAGCAGACCTGACTCAGTCTCCGAGGTCCCTGGTTCCTGCTGCTCTCCTGCAGAAGGAGCCCTCCACCGGTTACTCCTACCAGCAGATCAACTGCCTGGACAGCATCATCAGGTCTGTACTCAAGCTGGAAACCGTTTTCTTCCTTTCTTCTTCATCGCAGCCACGTCACTCATCCTGTGTTTTTTTTCTTTATAATTATCCCCAGGTACTTGGAGAGCTGTAACATTCCTAACACTGTGAAAAGGAAGTGCGGCTCCTCCTCCTGCACCGCCTCATCCACGTCCGACGAGGACAAAAAGGCGAACTCCGGCGGCCACGACAACGGTAACCGAATTTTGACATCTTCCACCTATTTATATATAATTAGAAGAAAAATACATTTAATTATGTACACCTACAGTCCAAAACAGAAATGTGAGTTGCTAACAAAATCTGGCTCTCAGTGTCTCTGTGCATCTTAACTACAACGCTGGTCTCTCTTCAGGTGGTTCAGTTAACCTCGTAGGTGAACCACCTCCTCTGCCTCCCCTGACCATGGCTTCGAAGGCAGAGAGTGTAGCCTCAGTTACGTCTCAGTGTAGCTTCAGCAGCACCATCGTCCATGTAGGAGACAAGAAACCTCCCGAGTCAGGTGGGCACCGTCAACACTCTCACTCTCCACAGGTCTCTGAAGGGACGCACCACCAACCTTGAAGATCTTTCTTTCCTTTTTCTTTCCGTTTTCTTCAGCTTGTTATACAATAGATGGATATTTAAAAACAACTTCCTTACTTTAGAATTTAGAACATGATCAGATTATAAAATTGTTTATTTTTCTTGCTCTTTCTAAACTAACTTTTTTTTCTACAGCTTATAGTTTTCATGCCTTATTAAAGAAAAGGGACAGCAGTGATTCTTATAGATTTATTTTTATATTAAACTCTTTAACTCGATAGCAATCTATACATCACAGTTATTGTTTACACTTTACAATAACCATCAATTATAATATCACTAATGAATTATACCTTTTCCATTTATAAATGATGTTTATTGTAAAGGGTTACCCAGTTTTTAAATGGGAATTATTTGAATTCAAACTAGTTTAAATGTATGCTAATAATAAAATGTTTTCTATTTACTCAGCTCATAAAATGTTTATGTTCTTTTTTTTGTCGCATAGAAAATATTTTTAGTTTAACTTAATAACTCCTTTAATTGAACTGTTTTTACAGCAACCAACCAGTGTTTTCTAAGAGCAAGAATTTGGATTTTTGATTGATGATTGAATATAAACTTAAATCCCTTCTAATATTCAGTTTAATGTCTCCCAGCCAGCTGGACCTCAATCAGGTGCTTTTTGTAGACTTCTACAAGGTTCTGCTCTAATTCAGGCCAAATATTTGACCCCTTTTATCAGGGATTGGTTGTTAATTTTCAAAGTGGCTTGTTTCTTTACACGAAGCCATCTTTAAGCACATATTTTCCTATTATCCCATTGGATTACTCAACTGTTAAGTATCAACCATTGGAGACACAGTTGAAGACTCTGGATTACATCCACTCTGCCCACAACATGTGACCACAACATGATGCTGCTACCACCAAAGCTTCATGTTGACATCTCTTGATCTTTGAATTCATGAATTGAAATCGGGTGATTTAAATTCACAAACCCTTACTCCGATCCTCCTTATGTTTTGTATCGTTTGGTCACAGTTACCTTGGGAAGTCCGAGAAACGACGGTGCCCATGTAAAATGGTGTCGAGGAAGGACTTGTCCCCCCCATCCTAAGGTGCTGCTATTTAGTGCAGCGTTGGAAGTTATCATCTTCCAGAAACAAAGCAGAATTCAACAACTGCAATGCACAGATGGCTGAAAAATGATAGCATAGCGGAGGTTAATCGAAGGCTAGGTTTTGCAACAAAAAAAGAGGTACCAAGTCCAGGTGTTTGGAAATACACAGGTTGTTTTATGATGTTTGATCTCTGTGCAGCAAGGCTGTGGTTTTATTTCTTCATTAACCTCAAACTTCTGTCTCTTTTTTGTTTGTTTTATTGCTTCAGACATGTGTTCTTTTACTATAAATGTATTATATCAGGTTATTTCAGCCTCACAGATTTTGGTTTTTAATATCCTCTCATTCCTTGTCTCCTGTCTCAGACATTGTGATGGAGGAGGCTCCTCCAACTCCAACCCCTGTCACTACAGCTACCCACCCAAAACCTCCCACTACTACCAGCTTGACTCCAGCTGCTCCTATCAGTACAACCACATTCCCTTCTCCTCTTCCTCCTCCGCCTCCCCCTCCTACTCACCCTCCGGCAAGTCAGCCGGAGAGGGACAGCTGGCGGAGCGGAAGCGTGGGAGGTGTGGCGGCAGGAGGCGGAGCTCCAGGCCGGCTGGGCCTGACCAAGGAGGTTCTGTCTGCCCATACGCAGCAGGAGGAGCAGGCCTTCCTCGATCGCTTCAACGATCTGAGCAGGCTGCGGGTCCTGGATCAGACGGCGTCTCTGACCACGCGAGGCCAAACCCCGCCTGCACTGTCTCGAGGTAGGATGGTTAAAATCACCTTGTTCCGTTCATCGTTTTGTTTCCTTATATTTTGCACTTTTTTATGTTAAAGTAAATGTTGAAACGTTTGAAGTACCAAGTTAGAAGGTGCTCATGTAGTCTGTGCGTCCTCCTCAGGTGTTCGCTGCTCTCGCGATTACCCGGCTGCTGGAAGCGGCACAGGCCGACGGCGAGGCCGTGGAGGTAAGAGACTCAAGCACCAGGAGTCGTCGGACCAACTCGGTTCTCAGCCCCTGAATCGTCAGGACTCTAGAGCACCCGCAGCCTCTGCCCCCCTAAACGTTCCCATCGGACACTCAACTAACTCCCCATCATGGCCGTCTGCGGGCTCCCAGGCCAGCGTTCCTGCCGCTTCCTTCCCCCCTGGTATGCTTCCCATCTACCCTGTCTACCCACAGCTCCCCCAGCCTTTACCAGGCTATGATCCCACACGTTTCCCCCCCACCCAGATGGTACCTCCCATGATGGCTTTCGTTCTGCCCAACTACATGTTCCCCCAAATGGGGATGCCCATGTCTCAGCCTGGCGGCTCTGGACAATTCTACAACCCCACCTACAGTTTCCCCGGGATGTCCCCCGTCCCTTTCCAATCTATATCCAATCCTCTTCCCGGGGCGGGCGCCTGCGCCCCATCCCGCAGCAGCACCCCACAGTCCTTCACTCAGACGCCCGCTGACCGCGAGGGGGCAGAATCCCCCCTCTTCCAGTCCAGATGCTCCTCTCCTCTCAACCTGCTACAGCTGGAGGAGACGCCCAGTAACCGGTTAGAAGTGGCCACAGCGTTGGCAGCGTCACAGCAGGCTCAGCCCTCTGTGCAGGGCGCCGCAGCAGGGGTCCAAAGCTCCGCAAATAAGAGGAGCTCTGAGGATCCTTCCAAAGAGAACGAGAACGTAGGCAGCTTAAAGTTCCACTCTTCCTAGATTTACCTTTAATATCAGAATCAGTTGAGTATAAAACGATTCTTTGCTCCTTTAGGTTGAAGCTGTAGAGTCCAACCAGGACGCCATGTCCACCTCCAGCGACCTGCTGGACCTGCTGCTGCAGGAGGATTCCCGCTCAGGCACCGGCTCAGCCGCCTCTGGTTCTGGATCCTCGGGTACACGGTCCTCTGGATCAGGCTCTGGCTCTAATGGGTGCAGCTCCTCTGGAACCAGCGGAACCAGTGAGTGGGTTTTACTTTTCCAGACATGTCCAAAAGATGCAGTGCCTTAAAAATGTTTCATGCAGTATTTACATTTTCTAATAAGGACAACCACAGACCCCACTCTTTGATTATATGCAGATTAAGGAGACAAATCAACACAGAGGGAAATGCATCTTGTTTTTCATTTTTATTATTTAAAATTTCTGAGCAGCTACTCTGAGTTTATACAGTTTTAATTGTTTTTAGGGTAAGGCTCTACTAGATATGCATATCCAAAAACCTTCCCTTCATTCTTGTTTGCAAAATAGCCCAAACTGCCTGAAATGGGCCGGACCTCCTGCCAGGTTCTGCATGTAGGCCAACTCATTGAGCTGTCAGTGTGTTAGTTAAGAGTTAAAAGATTGTTCAAGGTGAGGTCTGCAAGGTCACAGTTAGACTCTAAATCCTCTGCCCGTCCCCCCGGATGGTGAACATGAAAACGTCCTCAAGAGAATCTCTAAAGGAGGCTTAAGCTCAAAATTTTTATGTCCCATAATAAATCAGTTATCTACACTGAGTTTATGTTAGCCATAAGGAGATGGCATAAACCCTGACATAAAGTAGCTATTTATTTTTATCCTCAAGGTCTCAAATCCCTTCTTATAATTCAAAACAATTTATTTTTATACTGCTTTTTATGTTTGTTTAATGATCCGCAGCTTCATTTGTTAAACACTGCCCTACATTCCTCATTTAAACCTTGACTGCTTCCTTAGTTTGAAGTGTTAAATTTATCTAAGCAGGGTCGCACTGTGCTTAAAATGACAAATATAAACACGCTGTACTTTCTACTCTACTACCTGTCTCATGGTGAAGCTTGAATGTAAATAAAAGTGTTTTCATGCTCATCCAACCAAAAAGCCAATTAACTAAAACATGCAGAGATCTTTAGCCACACAGATGGATTTTCTAGCTGATTTTTTTAATGTGTAACCTGGTTGCTCATATATTACCTTGATGTTATTTACAGCATTGTTTGATTTAAAAACGTTTATGTCACAAAAATTCATCAAGAATTTAAAGGCAGCAGTGGGGTTGACTTTAACCAATGATATGCTGGGTAAAGTTTTGACCGGGAGGTGCGAATATATTAGCAAACTCAGAGTTTCCTTTCCGGAAGTTAAGAAAACCTTTGAGGACATTGCGCTTAAGATAGAAGCAGGCATACAAAACAAACATAGAAGCTATGATCTATAAATACTTTCTATGTTAGGAAATGTAATAGCAACCTAGCTCCACAAGGGGGCTCTTTCTGAGAAACAGTTGAGCATACAAGCTCTGAGGCAGTTTTCACGTCAAAGGGATGAACGAGAGCACATACAGTTGGTCACAGTGAAGGCAGAGAGCATAGCTATGTCTAGGAGAGAAACGGGACTAATCACTAAAACAGGCCAAACTCTTATCATCTACAAGGACAGAAGCAGCGCAGCTGATATTTCTCTCCAGAATGGTGTTACAGCCAAACAGGAACAGACCAGATGAAGCTACTATGATAAGAAAAAGCAGAGAGCATAAAGTTAGAGGTTGAAATAACAAATACTGCAGAGTGAAGAATAGAGAAAAGTGGTCCTTATGTCCTCCAGCAGTCTAAGCCTATAGCAGCATAACTAAAGACATAGCTCCAGATAACTGGAGCCATTCTTAACTATAAGCTCCAACAAAAGGCTTACTAGGACTTGGGGCGATCACATCATGGATGTAGAAACACAATAAATATAGCTGGAAATGAAATTATTACAACATGAGTTAAAACCATACAAAGTCATTGTATGTACATTAACATGGCTGCTCTGTTTGCCAAGCATATTTTTTTTAGAAGATCAGATATTCTAAGTTGGTTCAAGAAAACACTGAACCTGACTTTTCTTTACTCAGCATTTAACGCTGTTATTAATTTAGGTTCTGAGCTACCAGGTCCACACATTTCCTCCTCTTCTCCGCAGATGACTGATTTTGTTTCATAATTTCTTGAAACTGTGTCTGTGGTTTTGCCGTCGCTTTGATTGTCAGGTCAGATTACATCACTGCGGTGAAAGTGCTGTTTATTTCTGCAAACAACAAAGTACGGGAAGCTGTACATCGTTGCATCTTTATATCTGGCCAGGAGATCAGCCATGTGCAGCACATGATGTGAAATTATGAAAGAGCAGAATACAGACTCCACTGCTTTCACAGTTTGAGTCATAAAGTCAAACAGTTTTTCTGTACTTACCCAAAGAGATTGTTACATAATTTCAGTTGAAATGTCAGATTGTTCCATGGAATTTGTATCGATTACGTCGAACAGAGATGGCTTAGGGTTCTCATTGATGTAGAGATTTGAAACTCCTTTAATGACCCAACAATGTTTGTTCTTTCTTTTCCAATCAGTCAGCAGCCAGGGCAGCCACACCAGCAAGTACTTTGGCAGCATCGACTCCTCAGAGAATGACCACTCTCGTAAACAGCCAGCAGGGGGCGGCAGTAGCGCAGGAGGAGACGGAGGGGAGGATCAGTTCATCAAGTGTGTGCTGCAGGACCCCATCTGGCTCCTGATGGCCAACACTGATGACAAGGTCATGATGACGTACCAGCTGCCTGTCAGGTAACGTGAAACCTCCTCACAACAGCCCTCTGATGTTGCAGCATTTTGTTTTTATGTTTTAGCATTAAACAGCATTATTAGGTGGATAGAAGTATATTTAGAAGCCTAGGGAGGTGATCAGGGCTCCTGTCTGTGAATCTAGTCTTTATATCTCCTGAAAGCAGGATTATTTTCAGCCAATTATGTGGTTAGCATCCATTCTATGCTACTGCATCATTGGAAAGATTGGAAAATGTATGGATACGTGGATGTGTGACCAATTATGAGCTGGATTTAGGATTTTACCTGCTTCATCCCTTAAAAATAAGTAAACGTCCGTGCTGTGTTGTGTGTGACAGAAACATGGAGACGGTGCTGCAGGAGGACCGTGAAGCTTTGAGGAACATGCAGAAACACCAGCCTCGCTTCACAGAGGAGCAGAAAAAAGAGCTTGGCCAGGTCCATCCCTGGATCCGTACGGGACGTCTGCCCCGATCCATCAACATCCCCGTAAGCACCCCGAAACAACATGCATCCCCAGCAGAGCGTGTGGATTCTCAGGAACAGAAATGACCGATCTGTCTCTTTGTGGTTTTCAGGGCTGCACAGGGTGCAAGTGTCCCCCCTCTGTACCTCCCACCACACCTTTCGACGTAGAGATCCATGAAATGGAGCTCTGCACCGCGCTGAAAACCCAGGAAGAGTGCAGCAGCAAGGAAACGGCGGCTCGCGCTGAGACGGCGATGGACGACGTCCAATTAGAGGATGAAGACGAGGAGGAGGAGGCACAAAGGAAAGACCCCCAAACACAAGAGAATACAGAAGACATGGTGCAAAAGGAGGAGAGAGTGGAAGCAGAGACGGTTAAAGACCGAACAGAGACTTAATACGAAAAAGAAAAGCACTTGCGTTTTATCACTTTCCTGCTCATCTGCAGAGAAAACAAAACACGCACCTTCCGGGACGTTCAGAGCCCAGTGTTGCACACTGCTGGTACATGAAGGTGCATAATAATCCACACAACTGCCATTTTTTGTTGGACAGGTCAGACTGAACTGCTTTAACTATCTGCCTGTGATCACAGAACTTTAGGCATGTTGTATAAGACTGCAGGATAACTGCCTTTAAAACAGGCGGATAATATTCCCACTCAGTTTTAGAGAGTGACTTTTAGTTCCTTCTTTCCGTTTGTTCTCTTCTGTTCCTGTGGGCATATTTATTTAAGCTGTAAAGTTCTCAAAGAACCCAGGGCCAAATGGATGAGACCCCGTTACAGAGTTCAAGCTTGAGAAGGAGGGAGATTTCCTCTGTGACTTTTCTTCACATTGAATGTTTCTAAAAAAAAACGTGATTTGTTTTTTGTTTGTTTTTTTACTTTGAGTATATTTTTGTACTATATGGCCCTACGAGCTGAAAGATAAAGTGCCCCCTGAAATGGATAATTTGAGCTGTAAAAAAGATTGTACATGACATTTCTGAGTTAAATATTTTTCTGAGTCAGAAAAATGTTTTCAAATTAATCGACAAGCACTTTTGTTTGCTCTACCCTCGTGTTGCACGGTGGAAATCACCAAAAAAATAAACTGACTGGCACTTTAATCAACTCTTTTGTTTAAAACGTGGAAAATGATGCTGCTCTGAAAGACAGTATTGCCCCGAGATGTCGTCACGTTTCAGTTTATGCGCTATCAGTGCTTGGTTGCGGGTTTTCAAAGAAATCAACACCTTTTCCCCCTTTTTCTCTTTCCGTGAAACTGTTCTGGTCATGTGATATCCTTTTTCTTCATGGTGTCGGTGGCATCTGCAGCAGTTTCTTATATATTTTGTGAAGGTCTTTGTACACAAAGAAGTCAATAAAATCACTTCAAATGTCCTAAAACATGAGACTCTTCATTGTTGTATTTTCCTTTTTTCCTAGGAGTTAGTTTTATGCATCTATTTTTGTCAGCGGGTGTTTTGCTGGAGTTGGCCCGGGTACACAGACGGAGCTGGAAGCAGGGAGCAGATCAGGGCAGCTGCTTTTTCCAAACCGACCACACTCTCCTTCTATTCAAACTGCGGTTTTAACCCAAAGCCGTCACCGCAGCTTAAAAAAGACAAAGGCATGTCCTCATTCAGACAAACAATGTGGCAAAGTTTACTTCACTGCAAATCCTTGATTGCAGTAATGATTTTTATTGTGTGTGAAAACCAATCATGAGACATAAGATGTAACAATGTTATCTTAAAGATTAACATTTGTATAAAATTTTTTTTTTTTTTTTGTAAATATATTTTTAGGACTTTAATCTTTGTAATTTCTAATCTGGGCTAGCTATTAAGCATTCTTTTTCTAAACTTAAAATAATTTTACCTCCTGGTTTCTAGCTCTCATGATGTGCAGAGAAATTAAACCTCTGATTAACCTCCTATATAAACTTTTATGTGAGCCATTCATATTTGAAAAGCAGCAGTGTAAAGTTGTGCCATTTAAACAAAGCTGAAGTTAGCAAACTTAGTTTCTTAGGGCAAAGAATACTAAGAAATTGAAGCTAACTAGCATATAGCAAACATTTCAGGTGTTCGATTAAATATGTAGATTTCTTTTATAAATACATAAAAAAAAATTTATATCACGAAATCAATATGTATTGAGCTAATATCAATATCTTAACCTTTTCAGTAACATCATGTCAAAAGACGGAGATAGCAACCTACATTTAAATTATGCTATGATGCTAGCTTAAAGATAAGTTACCGGTAGGTAAAATGCTAACGCCAGTATTAGTTAACTTTATCACAGTGACAGAATTAAGGATATATTTGACCAAACAGCTTTTTTAAATTTTGTAGAAGTTGATATAGCTTCTGAGAATAAAAATGTGTTAAAGTGCTTTTCAGAGTTTGTCAGCTTTCACGACTAGCATCAAAGAAAGTTCTCATTAGCTTAAAGTTGGGGGAAGACATCATCAGAGTTGCTAAACTATACATCGGCAATACAATTCAGAGGTTTTTGTTTGAAATTTGGAAATGCGGGGCAATGAGTTGCACTGCTGCCTTGCAGCAAGATGGTTCTGGGTTCGATTCCCAGCCCAGAGTCTTTCTTTGTGGAGTTTGAATGTTCTCCTTGTGATCTTGTTTGCTCTGTTTGTATGAGCTTGTTAGGGTTCTCTCCGGGTACTCCGGCTTCCTCCCACAGCCCAAAAACAGGACTGTTAGCTTAATAGGCTTCACTAAATTATTCTTGGGTGCGAGTGTGTGTTAATAGTTGTTTTTCCTGTTTGTCTCTGTGTTGCCCTAGCAACCTGACCAGGGCACCAGCAACCCCAGGACGGATGATTTCAACACAGCTTTAACCTTGGTTCGGTTTCCAGTATGCATGGAACTGAATTATGCAGACATATTGGCTGTTAAACTTTGGGAGACCTATGTATTTCCTATTTTTCCACCTTCAGATGTTCAATTTGATATTTATGTCCTTAAGGTAAGGTCTACCAAAAGGTTTTTCTTTAAGTAACCATGACAACAACAATTGGCAGTACAAGCCAAGATTAAGATGGTATATTCAGAGCATCAATTTAACTTGTATACTTATGTGTGCTGGTGATTTAATGATATTTAAGATGACAGAACTTCAAATAATATGTAAGAAGATGCTCGGCCGCTGCAAACTAACTGCTTTGCTGCAAGCTCATCCAATAAGATTGAATTCTCCAAGTCGAGGATTCAGTTTCATTTGCTGGATTTTTTTTTTTACCCAATACCTGCAGATCTGATTAAACTGACTTTATAAAGTCTCTTGAGATGTGTTGTGAATTGGTGCTATTTAAACACACTGCAGAATATTGAATAAACTATTAAACAATGCAACTATCACTGCGTTCATTATGTATACCTGTCATATTTTTTTATGAAAAGAATTGTACACCTCTTAACAGTTTAAACTGTTAAATTAATGTGTTAACTTTCAGTCATAGTTAAATACTGCAAAAGTTAATTAGTGACAGTCTGAAATGGAGGCCTGTAAAACAGGTTAAAGCTTTTTTTAAATTAATTTATGTTCTTAGCAGCTAGTTAAGGTCTAAGCTCTGTGTGGTCCGCCATCTAAGTAATGGTTTCAGTACAAAATCTAACAAGCTGGGCTTTACAGCAGCTGTAGTTGCTACCATATGGGGGTAGAACTTCAAGCAAGATATTGTGTTAAAGAAAAGGTTGGAAAGTAAAAAACAACTATAAGTAAGTAAACTTACTTATAGAATATTTCAGCTACAAGGCTACAGTACTTTACATCACTGAAATATCATAGAAATTTCAACATTAAGATGCAGGTAAATCATTAAAATCATAAATTCAGTATACAGAAGATTAGAATCATCACACAAAATCACAAACCAGATACACAAAACTTGATTTTTCTCGTGAAGACATGATAAAATCAGTTTAGATGAAAAAGTGACATATTATTCGAGAGGATTTTAAAGACACCTCGCAGACAGGTCTCTGCTGGGTGGAGGGTGAGCTCTTTCTGAAGATAAAGGGAAATCCAGTGGCACAATCCGACTAAATGACAACATTATGAAAGCCCCGTTTATTCCCTAAAGGCATTTTCAACAATAATTTACACAGTAATACATTTATTGCCCAAAAGAGAATATTGTTTCATACTGTGAGCATTTAAAAACAACTTATGAGGATATTTTCTTTTTTAGTGATTTTTGAGTCTGTTAATCCCTGATAATACCTGCTTGTTGCATGTCAGAACTTATGTTTTCCCAAGTAGCTTATCTAATTAGGACAGTTCTTTCTGTAAGGATAAAAAGTCACCCTCATTATGAACATGGCAAAGATTTGGGAATGGAATGAGAGCGATGTCCTTGATCGAAGAACAAAGTGTAATATTTTGATAAGGCTGGAGTCATGGATGTCTCTCCATCTTCAAACATGTATGATGTAATGATGTGATGATATGGCAGACTGGAGATGTATAAAATGCTTCTTTAACTGTGAATCTTGGAAACTTCACTAGATGAATTCTCGAGTCCGAGTAAGATTACAATTTGGGTCAAAAACTGGTTTCATGTCTCATGGTTATTTAATATATATATGTTATTAAGTGTTATTTAAATAGTTTGTGCAGAATGATCTCTTTTTAGGAAAGACCCTGTGAGAGAAAGCTTCAAAGTGTAAACAAAGAGCTTTCCTTTAAAAGGTAAAATAATTTCTCTTACCTCCTCCATGCTAATGCTTTCAGATTAACTATCTGACAGAGCATGGAGAGTTATTTTTTTATATATGATGATTGATAATGATTATGCAGAGGTGCAAAGCAGCCACGTCTGGACTTGTGAGCTGTGAAAACATGAAAACATGTTCTCTGGAGAGATGGAACAAACCGTCTGGTAATCTAATTGGTGAGTCTGAGTATGGTATTTGCCAAAATAAACTTTTGTGACTGCTTCTGTCAGACGCAAAAATCAAGGAAGGGAAAGTTGCCCATAGCTCCAATGGAACTCTGGGAACTCTTAATTCTTCAGCATACAAGTACATTTAACATGATTTTATGCTTCAGGATATGTAAGGAGAGAGTCATTTGCAAAAAAAAAAAAAAAAAACACTTAGTACCATAAAACACCTGACACTCTTTGTATTTAAAGACCACAGTTTTTTTTAGTTTTAACACATTTCAAGGATGCTAATTCTTGTGTTCTTAAATTAATTCAGATAAGATATTCATTCACATTTTGAGTCATACTTGACAGACTTGAGAATACAAGTACTTTACTCCTTTGAAAATAACAACTTCCAGTGATTTAAAGATATGCATGATGCTCCCAATCCATATTTTGTTGTAGAGAGCTTACCTTACCAGCTTATGGTTGTTCAACAAATTAGTGTTAATGTGTTTACAAGACATGTATTTGATATTTTATTACACTAGCACAGGGGTCGGAGCCATATTGGACCAAAAAAAAAAACATAAAACAAATCTGTCTGGAGCCGTAAAAATGTAAAAGTCTTCTATAAGCCTCATATGGCAACACGGGCTAAAAGTGTATTAGACCACTATAATAAAGAAGGACTACGTGGGCCTAAATATATAATAAGCATTCATGATTAAATGTTAATCCTGGTGCAAATGTCACATAGTAGCATGAAGTGAGGAATGAGCAGTAAACACTCTCACTGCATGGAATTCACCAAGCGCCGCTTCATCACACTTCACCGCATTGTTTAGGTTTTGTTGCATTGATGAAATTATAGAAACACAATAAAGGAATCTTTCTATGGTAGACGTTTTCCTGTGGGGGGGAGTTGATTCAGTCATGAGGAACCAAGCAGGAACTGGCATTCATCAGAGCAGAGCTCTCTAACCCTGAAATCCCACATCCTCTGTCACCAGTGTTCCTTGGCGTTATTGCTACCTGTTTGACCTGTGGACGTTTTTTTCATGCTTGAAACAAAACTAGCAGCAGTAGTGGAGTTTGGAGATGCAATCCATTTCTTAAATCTATCTTTGCGCTCCTCTAATTTATCCAGAAGTTCTGCAATCTCACTTTTTCTCTCACTCCCAACTTGGTAGTCGGCTGGATATTTAGGCTTCCCTAGAAATGCCTTTCCAAATTGCTATTTTCTGTCATGATAGGTTTAATTGATCTGACCTACATGCAGAGAACCACTCAGAGACCAAGGGAAAAAGTTTAACAGGTTTATTAAATGTAGATAAATAACAGAATTTGTATCTG
>NW_015150646.1:284707-300030 GCF_000732505.1 Cyprinodon variegatus
AACTCAGTGGACTGGTGAACCAGAACTGGAAAGTGTTTTAGGGGGCTCTTGTTAATCCTTGAATCCAGCTTGTGGTGGTTAATCCAGAGAAGAGGGAACTCATTGGAGGGCGGACAGATAGACAAGCGTTGGACCCAGAGGAGTAAAGGAGCAGACTGTCACTTGGATTTCCGATGAGGACTTGAATGGATCATGTGGAGGTTTTCCCTTGCTCAGTGTGTACTCAGTTAATCCTTCCAGGGGGAGAAGGTCCAGGTATCCAGTTACCAAACAAGGCTTCCTGACGAAGAGCAAAGACAAAAACTAGATAAGACTCAGAGAAACAAAGCTTAGGTTAGACTCAGCTTGGCTAGAGTACCCAAAACTGGCAAACACTCTGGCTTTGAGGTAGTGACAGCCCACTGCTCAAATACTCCTCCAGTAATGATCCAATGAGCCGCAGGTGTGCAGGGAGGCCCAACGAGGACAGGGCACCACCTGGTGGTGGAGAGAGAAAAACACACAAACAACCCACACAAACTGGATTCCTAACATTTTTATTATTTGACAAATTCTCGTGCCAAGCAAAAATGCAGGAAATCCTCCCGCATTGATAATGAGAGCAAATTATGTTGTCCATTCTTCTTTGAATCCCCTGTTCTCATCAGATATCTTAATTTTTTTCCCTTTGGGATCCATGGCCCAAGACACACACACCGCTTTTTTTGCCTGGCACTGCGGCTGGGCTGAGACATGTGTTTCAGGCTTTAACCACTGATCTCTATGGCTATGACGCACATTTTTGTTGAAGTAATGTTTACATATATTGTTTACATTTATTTATTATACAAATGTTTACAGCATTGGGAAACGTAAAGAATGTCTGTTTGACCTTCCTGCACACCATATTAAAATACATTAACCAAAAAAAAAACATTTTTCATAAATTTTTGTAAAAGCTCCAGGAAGTCGCAAGAGGGGGGCGATAAAGAGCCGCATGCAACTCTGGAGCCACAGGTTGCCGACCCCGGACATCCCAAGTTCCAAAAACTAATTTCAGGGAAATGGTTATCATTTGGTCTTTTATTTTTAATACTTTCAATCTTGTAGCCTTGAACATCAGTTGTGCTTTCTGTTTTTCATGGGACTTCAGCATACAGTGTATCTTGCCACAGTGTCATCATTTCTCACCATGGCTGGTTCTAGACAGGGGCCAACCAGGGCCCCTGTAGATCATGTCCTGGCCCCTGTAATGGCCCCTGTACTGAAGACATAATACTTAAAAGAAATTCTAATGATGGTCTGCACTGGAACAGACATAGTAACTGATAGGTCCTTTGGATCTATTTCATTCGTTTTCTTTACAAATTCTGTTTGACTAATTATTCAAAAACAATAAGTTTTTATCTGCTAAATGTTTTCTTCTTCACAACAAATAGAAAAAAATGCTGTAATTTTTACAGATGAATTTAACAGTTCTTCTTGAATTCTAATCTAAATTTGATAGAAAACGGTAGTTTTAACTTAAATTAAGTCAAAAATATTTAAAATTACTTAATTATAAATGTATATGGACCTCATAAGAAATAGAATTTTTATTTAACCTAATTGAAAAGAAATTTCACTTCAGCTCTCTTAATATAATATATTTGAATCTCTTGCCCTGTTTTTTTTTATTTCATGCTTTTCTGGTACGCTGATAGATACGCTGCACAGGTTTCACCAGCGACCTCCTCCCCACACCCCACTCTTTCTTGTTGTCTGCGCAATCTCAGTAGTTTCTAATCCGCACATGATGCACGAATTATTGTATTGCCTGCACGCTCTCATTCGCATTAAAAAAACACCACTGCGCAGTCTAAAAGACTGGAGACTCCCGGAACGTCCGAGAGACTTGGGATGTCTGAGACACCCGCACTAGCAGAATTCCCTTCAGTTACTCACTGGCTCTGCATCAATTAAAAATCCACTCTCAATGTCTTCATTGACAATCTACTGTCATTCTGAGTAATGTATGCTGGTACTGGCCTTCTCAAAATATCAGTTAATTACACTTATGTTTAGACAATTACCCTTAATCGTTTGATTGTGTCATGATCTCGGCACTGATGACTGGATAATTAGTTAATTCCTTTCACCTGCTTAGCTCCGCCCAGTTTTCCATCTGTCCTCATCTGATCCAACTCTTTCCAGCTCCTATTTATGCTGCCTGTTTCCAGCCATCAGAGCCAGATTATTTGAGCTGTGTGTGAGAGAAACACTAGACACTATGTGTCTCTGATTACCTGATTTTGACAAGTTTCAGGCTTTAGACTTCCGAGTTTTGTTTTGCCCATGCTTTGCTCTGTTCCTCTGATCTGTTTTTTTTTTTTTTTTGGTCTGATTCCTGGATTCTGCCTGCTTACGACCTTGGATCTGTCTCCTGACCTTGGCATGGATTTTCCTTCTGTACCACTTCAGCTCTGTGATCTTCTGGCCTGTAGGCTGCTCCTGCTATGACTCTGGTTTGGATTCTCCCTACAGATACTTCTGTTCTTCTGTGTCTACTGGCTTCTGCTCATCAGTCTGCCTGGCTTCTCTCCTGGAACTCTAAGGGCGACTCCCACCACTTGTTGTAGAGAAACAATTACTGTATACTGGATTATACTCTTTCCTCTGGGCTCAGACTCAAAAACCAGGTTAGTGACTTACATGCTCATAATCGCTGACCAGCTGAGTTTCGTAGTCACTAACCTGAGTTTCCACCACTACAGAGTTTCCTGCGATCCTCTTCCAGCTCTTGAGCCACTGTTCATTGAGCAGAAAATAAATGCTTGACTGAGAATTCACCCTGATCTGTCTGCTTGTCTTCTGGGTCAGACGTTCTGAGCCTTCTGACAGATTGCAACCTTACCCTAAAGGTCTGTAAAATTTGGATGAGGGAGTTTTGTACTGAGGAAACTGTTTGGTCTGCCTAGACCAGGGTTAGGCAACCTGAGTCCTGGGCTGCAACTGTCCTGCAGCTTTTGCACGGATCCCTTCTTCAACACACCAGGCCAGGCCTCTCCTAAAATACCTGAAATGCCAAAGGGGCAATTTGGCCTTTTGTTTCAGGTGTTTTTCAGCAGGGATGCAAGCAAAAGCTGCAGGAGAGTGGCACACAGCAGACAGAGCACAATTTGGGCAAATTAGAGCAGGACTTCTTGTTTAGCATCAGTGATTGACCTCACAAATACGCACAAGAAAGACTGGTCAAATATTCCAATAACCAAGCAGACACTCTCAATCTAAGAGTTAAAGCTATTGGACCTGCAAGGATTGGCCAATGCTCTACTAAACCTTTTGTATTAAAAGTTAAAGTGTGTTTCCTTGGATGAATTAAAGGCAAAAACAGCTTCTGTCAGATATAAATTACAGTAGTTGCCCATACAAAATGCAAAATATATGTATTTTGCTAAGCCTAAAAAGAAATGTTCTCCTGAACTAAACATTATGTAGGCATCATGTTTGTTGAGGTATTTGAAGTAGATAGCCTCAGCAAGAGGGAAGCTCTCTGAATACAGTCACTAACAAGAGTCGAGCTTATAGCTGGTTAGGCAGTGATGTGGTTTTATACATACAATCATGGCCATGAGTTTGGCAGTAACACAGATGTTGGGTTTTTAGCATTTTAAAAGTTCAAAGACTTGATGTAAAAGTACAGAATGTCTTTGTAGAGAGTCAAAACTAAAACTGTTGACTGTTTTTAATTCATAACTTCTATAATTTGCTTTGACATGTTGAAAATAGCCTGGTCAGCACCAAACTGTATGCCGCTAGTTAAAGAGGTTGGTGTTCAAAGGATTGTTTTGTAGACTTATTGACAAGCCATCAAATGGATACATTTAAAGGTGCAGTAGGAGATCTTTTCTAGTGATTTTTTACCATGTGGCTTAAAGATCTCCCCACAGCTGCTTAGCAAGCAGTGAAATAGAAGGTCTAGAAGTGAAACTAAAATAAATGGTCCCCAATAAAGTGAGAAATCAATGAATAATCTCAACCAATCACAAAAGATGGTCCGTTGTACACGATTGGTTCCATGACACGTCAGTCATGGTCGTCTGTTTGTCCCACCTCCCTGTGCGCGTACCCTGACACATGAACGAATCGACCCCCCAATGCCTGTGCAGGACACCATGGCTGGAAGCTAGCCACTGTTATGCTACGTTTTTACCTATGGTTACCAGATTTGGGTTTCTAAAAAGGAGGACACTTTTTTGGGGGGAGGGGGGCTGTTGGGGCCTCTGACTGGACCGAACCGGGAAACCCGGTGGCCAGGGACGGAGCAACCGAACCCGACCCGGTGATGGTATGTTCCCCCCTGCCGGTGACCAGGCTATTGCACCGGGTCAGGTTCGGTCGCTGCATCCCCTGCCCCGGAGCACATGGCTCGGTTCTGTTGCACTGTAGTCGACCAAAATTCAGGACAATTTTGAAATTCCCCCGGACATTTTTTCAGGTATGAAAAGTAGGACATGTCCGGGAAAAGAGAACATCTGGTCACCCCTAAAGCAGCAAGAGCAACAAAAGCGCACATGCTACTTCATTTTTTTATGCTTGTACCAGTTTAGTTCTGACTCGCAGCTGAAGCATTTTTGCTGCTCCAGCTGTACGATGGAAAAAGTGGGTCTGATGCGCGTTGGGCAGAGCTACCCAATCCTTTCTTTGCCTGTAACAATTGCAGGTATATTTGCTGTGATCAGTGGGTAAAAAGAAGTTTGAATCTATTTTGAAGTGAGAAAGTCCACCTGAACCACATCGTCATTGCAGTCAGTTCATCCAGATTACCATCCTGGCGAGGGTTCGAGGGGTTCGAAGGGAGAGGCATGGTTGTGTATGTTCAAAACTATAGTTTGCTCAAACCGTTTTTCCAAGATCTCCTACTGCACCTTTAACTGTTGGAACTTTTGACAATGGTTTCAGCAACTTTTGGCAGTTTGTTTCAGCTGATAGGCGGTTTTAGACAAGGATTTCACAGCTTACAACATGACTATCCAGCCGTCTATCCATCGCCTGCTTAACCGAGATAGGCTTGTAGAAGTATCAAATAAAGAAATGTTCTGGACACCTACAGCCCGTTGTATAGCGTTCTGGGTCTCCCTCATTGTCTCCTCCCATTTAAGACCATAAAGCATTCAATGAGAAACATACAGGGAGCATCTTGAAAAGAGGGCAAATCCAGCTCAGTTGGCTCAATTTAATGCAGTGAAGCAGCAGCTCTGACCTACGCCCAGATAACAAAGCTCCCTATCTCTTAGTGGGACCTCCATAAGTTTATATTTACCCCATCCCTTTCATTAAGGAACCTTCATCCAGCTTTCCTCGCACCATTACAACTTCTGCCCTCCTTTCCTCGTCCACGCCTCTGCCTGACTTCTCCCTCCTTCCTCTCCTCTCCTCCTCCTTTGCCTTCTCTCCTGCTCTTTAAGGAAAGCAGGATGGAGGACAGGACGTCGACTGTATGTCTTCTTGTCCTTTCTTTGGCTTTAGGATGGACTGAAGGACAGAGTCAGACAAACAACACAGACCTAAGGTAAGAATTCATACCTGCTCATTCCATTCTCCTTTTATAGCTCTTTTATTAAATGTCCAGTAAATTCCCCCCCCAACGTGAACAAGTGGGAGACAATTTCAGATTAAGGACTGGGAATCTGTCCTTTTCCCCTTAGTGGGATCATTGGGAGAGCAGTGGAAAGGTAAGGTTTCAGTGTTAGGATGATGTGGCTGTAATCCTGTAAACACGCACAGAGGAAAATGACATGTGTTGGAACTGATGTAGTAATTAAACTGGGCACATCCAAAGACGCCTCTGGATTTGGTGGTTGCAGTGGTGTATCAGAAATCTCCATCTTTGGATCTTAGTTTTATGATGTTTATTAAAGCCTCAGCGAAGTCTGGCCTTCCCAAAATGCACAGGGTGTAAATTGAACACGAGTAACAAACAAATACCTGTGGGCTGCTAAGGTCTGGAGGATCTGAAGGGAGGGACTTTAACCACTGGGTCAGCACAGCCAACTGTGGCTGTATAGCACCGCAGGAGACACACAACACATTAAGCAAAATAAAAAGCCTCAGATGAACCGAGGATTTTGTTTGAGTATTTTAACAAATATTCGTAATTATTCTTAGATTTTGCTGTAAAACCACTTTCCACTACTTAATCTGCGTAGAGTGGGTGCAGCAAAATTAAAAGCTCACGCTGGCAGAGCTTTGATGTGTGTTTATCTGAATGTGAAGGGGTGGGTGTGTGTCACCAGGCTCCATGTGTGAGCAGTCTGTTGCGTTGCAGTTTGAAAGTGCCTATTTGCTGCAGAAAAAGTGTCTCCTGTCAACTTTTTTGTGGAGCAGCCTGAAAACAGCACACATACTGTATATGTACGGTAGTGCTGCCGTCCTGATTTGACCAAGCTTCATGTGAAAACACACTTCTTCCACCTCCCTCTAGTTCTGAAGAACACAGGCTACCACTGTCACATACACCAAATGTATATAACTATGTTTATGCACAGTTTTTACCGAAAATTTTCAGTGTAGCTGATTTCCTGGAATCCACTGCGGGTTTTCTCCTCTCTCTTTCAGGCCCATGTTCCCCTGTGGAGGACATCTTGTCACGGACTCTGGTATTGTAGCCAGTGAAGGGTTCCCCAATCACTACAAACCTAATAGCAAATGCATTTGGTACATCACTGTGAGTAAATTGCTTTTAATGTGTCTTTTTCAAAGCTGTTGGGTGGGATTGATGCTCTGTCTGTAACGGCATTTACACTCAAAATGATCCAAAACATGTATTTAATGCAAGGACAGCAGATGTGAGCTAGCCTGGCCAGCCAGACTCAATTACACAGAGCATAAGTCAATCTAGTAATCTCCGTTGACTCCAGCCAGATCTCGCCAGACCAATCACTGTGTAGGAGGTGGGACTTTACGATGCGTGACTCTTGTCACCATAATTAACCATAATGCAGCAGCGCTTTTCTGTTAGTGTAACAACAATGGGGACCGCACTGGAGCATAGTTGCAATAAAAATTAAGAATGTACCAGTGAGCACGCCTTATATCCCCAGAATTTTATGGCAAAACCGACAGAAATCATTCACTGGAGAGCTTCGTTAACAGTTTAAAATGTTTCACAGCCTACAAAAAAACAAAAACAGCATGTCGCTTGGAGGTTTTGCATCACATTCCTTATCGTTATCTGATTGGTTCTAACGTGATGAGGCAGACTCTGTTAGTCCCGCCTTTGAAATTGAGCTCTACTAGTTCTTTACCTGACTTATATGCCATATATATCAGTCATGTATCAGTCTGTTTTACCACCAATCTACTCAACTGAATCTAAAAGCTAATTCATCTCTTATCAACAAGAACGTGGGAGTCTCTTCATGAGCTGCTCATTTAACTTTGGACATCTGACTAACAAAATGAAAAATCTGTGGCTTAGAGAACTGTCATTCTGATTGTTCCTGTCTTAAAACGGAACAGATGGACCCAGTATTCAAGGTGAGACAGCCAATAGGAAAATTAAAAACGTTCTTTAAAATATAAACAGACAGAACAGAACAGAAACAGACTGCTGAGGATCTGCGGACCCGGCTGCAGGAGGGAGGCTGGGCACTGCCCAATCACTGACACTCTGGTTTAGGAAGAAACACAGGTAAGTGACCACGGTCATCTGAACAGAAGATGATATTAGAGTGAGTCACTTACCTGGTTTAATAGTTCAGTACATCCTCTCAATCTTAGGCAGGATCAGCCAATACACTGCCAAAGAGATGCAGCCCTGAGCCATCCAGAGCATCCTTGATGCAGCAGCCCCAGCGAGCAGGCAGGACTTTGATCCAGAACAGGGATTCAGATCAGACTGGAGTGGCACTGGAATCCAGGAGGTTCCAATACACTCAGGACAGATCCGGGTTCCAGGAATCCATCAGAGCGTGAAGGCAGGTTCAGAGTCCCGTGCATCGAGCATCCAGCTCAGACAGAAACGCACCTTGGAGGACATGTTCAGAGTCTTTTGCATCAAGCAACTAGCTCAGACGGAAACACCAAAAGAGAGGCAGAATCCAGCAGTCCAACTGAGGTTTAGGAGGGCAGATCAGGCAGAGGCAGACAGTGGGAGAGTGGGAACAGGAACAGGAAAACAGAATTACTAGGTAAACGCTGAAATGCTTTCACCACCGGGTAGGGAAATAACTCACCTGAGGACACCGGTTTAAGAATAAACTCCTCACTGGAACAGGGACAAGAACCTTGGAACTGATTAAAATTTTAAAATCCGAGAAACAGAAATCAAACAGGGAACAAACAGAAATCAAACAATGATCTGGCAACGATAGCTGGGCTGGACCGACTATAAAGCAGAACCTGAGATCAGAGATGTTTAAGAACTGGGCAGAACTAGGCCGGTGAGTGAAATTAGCAATTAAGGCCAGCTATCAGAACAGATCATGACAGTTAATGTTCTTGCAAATATTGGTAGGCTGGGGTGATATATGTTTTTGTTGATTGGGCACTCATACACGGACAGAAAGCTGGCAGAATCAACAGAAAGTATACTTTAAAAGAAAAGTTAAAATAGCAGGAGAATTAAGGCAACAAAATAATTTTTGATCCCGGCAGCATCTGCCTGAGGGCCAAAGAAGTTCACCCGAAATTAACCTGTAGAAAGACGTAACAGTAGGTGGAAATAAAATGAAAAAAAAAAAAAAGAAACATGCACAGTAGAGGTCAGGATCCTCAAGAAGTCTAAAATTCAATGGCAATAAATAGGAGTGGGTAAAATTACAAGGAGTAGCATAAGTTTGTCATTCTCCACAATTTTCCAGAGCTCAGTAAGAGGCAGACCATCCGGCAGGTCCTCTTTAACATCCTCGGGTATTGGGAAAGGTTAGAGGGATGGGTTGTGGATGATCACTGACAAGTACGGTAGTTGCAGATAACAGTAATCCACAAGCTCCCAAACCCTCTTATCCCACCCGATTGTGGAGATAAAACGGGGTTGTGGAGACTTGAACTGAGTTAAAAGCTTTTAAAGCTATAGGGGAGGCTGAGGGTCTTAAGTCTGACAATGTCGAGTGTCTGAGGAGCAGAGAGGATGCCTCTGGAGACAAACACTAGGAGAGGCGAGTCATGTCTGACTTCCACTGGGACTAAAGAGATGCAGAGAGTTCAAGAGGTGATGAAGAGGAAGCTGTTTTGATAATGATCTGTGAAGAGGATGTAAGTACATACTGCAGAGATGAAAAACATGATGTTGAGGCTGGAGAAAAGAGAACAGTGACAACGAGGGTGATGCAGACGATGGTAACTGTTGCTGCTGCTGTCATTCAAGCTGGCCCTGGCTCTATTTAAAAACCACTGACTTTGATCATAGTCAGGGTCAAACTGGGAACGATTTTTGGCCCTGGCATTTTTCCATCAATATGTTTGCATTGCTAATTCACATTAGAACACATTCCTCTGTAGGGTAAAATATTCTTCCAT
Organism: Cyprinodon variegatus; assembly: GCF_000732505.1. Lineage (NCBI taxonomy): Eukaryota > Metazoa > Chordata > Actinopteri > Cyprinodontiformes > Cyprinodontidae > Cyprinodon > Cyprinodon variegatus. Next base: position 294,188 of record NW_015150646.1, read on the forward strand.
TTCTTCAGACATTCCCTACATCCAAAATGTGTCACATGTATATGTATACTGATTATATTATTTTAACTATAAGGAGATATTACAAATCAATATTATATCAAACCCACTACACATACTGAAAACATTACTGTTTTACTGTTGCACTGATCTTGTGGGATTAAACTGGATGACGTAGTTTTACCCAAAGTACGGAGTGCCTGCGGGGACAAACAGGTGGTTGCAGCGTCACACTTATCCAATAAGAGCAAGTTGATAATTATTGCACCTAATGGCATTAATTCCATTCTATAAATCTTGGCAATAATTCAACGGAGATATTAATCCATGTAAAATGGATGAACGGACCATCATGTCTTGCTCTAAAAAAATTCTGGCTCTTTCTGAATAGGAAGTCGAAATCGTAATACCACATACTTCATTTCCACTAGTGGTCAATAGATAGTGACTGTGCACTGCAAATAACAGCCGCTATCCACAAGCACCAAATCTATGGTTATTCAGACCAGCAAATTTCCTGAAGGAGCCTACTTTGACCAAAATAGTACTAGGCTATACATGTTAAAATATTCAGAGACCCATGAATGCACATAGTTTAAAGGAATAAGAAACTGTCAGTTTAATGTGCTCATTTGAAAGAATTAGTAAAGTCATTTTGAGAATTTAAAAAGCTTTAAGTTGTCAGTCATCAAATCAAAAGAAATACCTCTCAAATTCATCAGACTGAAAAGCTTTGGGCCTAAACCAAGTACTGCCATAGTTATTTTATTTCAGGGGCATATCTTGAAGGAGAAGCAAAGACAGAAATATACGTTTTTCAAAACAATTTCTTAAATTTCAAGAGGATATGTTGTATGTTGTCTTCTCAACTTCTTATCCTTTGATGTGGATCATCAAAATAAGTGTTGCTCCTAATTGTCAATCATTCTGGTGATATGTTTGCGTAAGGCCGTCCTATGTGCTCGTCTCCATTTTCATTTACCGGTGGGTGAGTCTGACATAGTGGGAAAATTGCAAATCTTCTTTAGGAAAGTAAGCTTGTATGATCGATGCAAAAAGCAACTTTTAAACAGAGTGTGCACGAGGAGAAATGGACTTGTGCATTGCTCTTGCATGTTTTTAATGGGTGTTCCCTCTTGGTACAGAGTTGTGCATGAGAATTTTCATGAGATGGGGAGAGGGCAGCTTTTTTCATAGATTTGCAAAAATCCTCCATAATACCTTTAAGTATTTATTCTGGCCTTGTGGTGTGTTATAGACTCACCACTGCAGCAGGACAGTATTTATAGGGCAGCATTACGCTATAACTGTGTGACTGAGATTGTCTGTCTACCACTTAAAACAAGCATGAGGTACATATTCAACTAATAACTCAAATATTTGGCCCTAAAACCCGTTTGTCTTTATTAAACTCTTCTTTTATTTCTTCAGGTCCCAGAGAGTCATGTAGTCATGCTGTCTTTCCGCCTCTTCGACATGGAGGCTGACCCCACCTGTCGCTATGACTACCTGGACGTGTACAACGGACACTCACGTCTGGTGCAGAAGCTGGGCCGTTTCTGTGGGACATTCAGACCGGGCGCACTCATCTCCACCTCCAACACCATGATGCTGGAAATGGTGTCTGATGAGGCCACCGGTGGGAGGGGATTTCTAGCTTCCTTCAATGCAGGGAAGCCACATATGGAAGGTTAGGATGTCTTGATTTTCTAGTTTTATTGTTTATGAAATTATTGGTGCCTTTGCCTTACCCAGATATTTAAAATTATGTAAAATTAAATCATTCTGAATGAACAAAGCAACTTGCCAATCAATCTTGATGTGTGCACGCATTTAGCTTGGAAAAGAGTATTTCCTGTTTTCACTTTACAGAGGACCAGTTCTGTGGAGGCCGTCTGACCAAAGCACAGGGCTCTGTAAAGACGCCCAACTGGCCCACCTCGAATTACCCAGCAGGTATCAGCTGCTCCTGGCACATCACCGTAGAGCCGAGCAATGTAAGCTGATCATAATGCACTTAAAGATGATGGCGATGTAATACTTCTTTAAACTCAGCCCAGTCAAAAAAAAAAAAAAAAACAGGCTGTAGAGTAAAGGTGTATATCTATTTATTGGGTTTGTTTACAAAAGCTTCATGATAGCATAGGGTTCAATCATCTTTGAATGATATAATCATCTCAGAAACTTGATGCAAGTGTTGTGGTTTGAATCTAAGGAAAGTAACTGTCTGCCTCTGGCTAATAAAAATAGTGCACTTTTTTTCTAAAGTGCACAAAATTATTCTCATTTTAACTTTCCTCAAATAAACTACGCAAGTAGATTGAACATTATACATTGATTTTCTAAGTGGTTTTGATCATACTACAGATATGTGTTTCGCTTTGTAGATTGCCCCTAAGCTTCCACGCAGATGAAAATGTTATTTTTCAAAGTACAGAAAAAAGCCCAAGAAGTAAGGTTCCTTTTTAAGACCTACTGATTCTAGTGAGGACTGGGAATAATGCTCTGACTATATTTCAGTTTTTAGATGACACTATTTAGGCTACATGGGTAACAAGTCACACAAAAGAAGAAACAGTCTATAAGCAGTAAATATTTATATTTTTATTTTAGGTAAATTGTGGATACATAACTATATCTCCTCATTTATATGGTCAAAGTGGGGCTATTTTGAAACTTAAATCGATGATAAACACCGTATGGACCACAGCTAAAAGTTGATGTTGTTGGCAACAGGTGTGCAGAAAATGATTCAGTAATAATAAAAATCATAATGTTTTCAACTGCCAGTCACTGGGCTTATGCAATTCTTTTTTCTAATGCTAGAGAATAAATAGCTTTTGGCTTTTTGTGGTGGTAATAGCACTCTGATTACTGCCCACAGCGGCCCGCAAATAGAAGACTCCAGCTAAGTTAAGTTGGGTGTGAAGTTGGTTTCCAAGTGAGGGTTCCAACTTTCAAGGCAAATGATTTAATGCCTTAAACATTAGCATATTTATAGTGAAAAAGAAAAAACAAATCCAAAAATAAGCAAAACTTTCCCAAAATAAGTGAATTTGCCCTCTATTTGAGAAGGCAAATAACATTGACTGCTAATGGAAGGAATATTTTTGCCCTTGAAATAAAATTATTTGTTATTATGCACTTGAAATAATTTTATTTTCTTATTTTTAAAATGTAAATAATCTCATTTCATTGTCTAATTAACTGCTCAAATCAAAGTTAAAAACATTTATTTGAAGAAAAATTGTCTCATTTTTTTAACAATATCATTTTGGTGCAGCTGCTTAGTAAATAAAGCTTTAAACTGGTGTAGATACTGTATATTGTTTTACTTTTTCATCATAAACGTTGTGCTGTACAGTATCTTTTGTATGAATGCAGTAGAAATGCAAATATGTAAATAGTTATATGTCACTTGTATTCAATGATTGACAACAAATTAAGATAAAAACTTGAAAAAAGATTAAAAAGTAAAGGTACTGAAATAATAAATTCTCCTATCCAAACGTGTTGGATTCGTTGCAATGTGATATTTATATGTAAAGCAGGGTCGCATTATGAAAGAATGTCTCACGCTTCAAAACAAGCCACATATGGAGAAGCATCAAAAAAAGAAAAGGGATCCTCCACTCATTTGAAACCAAAACAAAAGGATTTTGTCCCCAAATTGCTAAATGTGCCCTGAACACACACCCCCATTTTTATACATAGTGGTGGCTGCATCATGGTGTGAGGCTGAACCCCCAGTCAAAGTCCAGGCATAAAACAGTTTAATAATCAGTAGTAAGACTTGAACATTTGTGTTTACAGACACCTTTCATCTGACCTGACTGAGCTTGAATTGTTTCACAAAGATTAAACCCAACATATTTCCCTAAATGTTCAAAGCTGCCAGAGATAGAAAGACTGCTGCAGGACAGGACACTACTAATACTGTGATGTTGAGTCACACTAATTCCCAATAACATATTTAATGACCTATATAAAAACTTCAGTATTAAGCACTGGTTGGACTTTCTGTCTGATAAATAATCATGGTGTTGGTTGCTATTGCATTTGTGAAGAAGCCCATTAATAAGAAGAGCTATTGCTAATGTACCTTAGATAGCATGTGAATGTGTGCTTTTAAATGAAAAAGCGACAGTGGCCAAGTAATGAGGGAGTTCAATGAAAGAGTTCATTGAGTCCCTGCAGGTCTGTTCAAATAAGTCAAGAGATTGACTTAAGGAAACGGGGGAGGAGGAACCAAAGGCAACAGAAAGAGCTAAAAGCCCCCTCTGTGTTTCCATACTCCTCCACTACCACCTCCCTGTGGCAGCACTGTACTCACTTCATAAAAATCAGGAAGGAATAAACATGCCTGCATCATTCCCCGTCGTAAAGCTTATAGTAAGTGTTACCCTCTGTCTCCTAGGTGATTGAAGTGAAGTTTGAGAAGCTGGATTTGGAATCTGATATGTACTGTCGCTATGACTATGTGGCATTGTTCAACGGAGGAGAGAGTGATGACTCGAGGAGGATTGGGAAATTCTGCGGAGATAGACCACCAGGGTGAGATTATTGCAAAGAAAATGCTTGATTATTCTAGACCCCATTTATTTAGGAGATTTCAAATGGGATTTTTTCTCAATCTTTATGTAGAACTATTGTGACAAATGGCAACGAACTTCTTGTCCAGTTCGTGTCGGATCTCAGCGTCACCTCAGATGGGTTCATGGCTCACTACTCCAGTGTTCCCCGTGAGTCCCGTACACCCACAGCGGGAGGTGACTTCATTCATAGACCTCACCCTACCTCCGTGCCGCAGAAACCAACTTCAAAGCCAAAGAAGCCCATCAAACCAACTCCTAAACCAAATACAAAACCAACTGTTAAACAAGCTTTAAAACCAAAAATTAAACCAACTAAAAAACCTATTAAACCCATTAAACCCACTCTCAAACCAACAACAAAGCCAGCTGCTAAACCTATCAAACCAACTACTAAACCCATCAAACCAACTACTAAACCTATTAAACCGACCTCTAAACCAACTACTAAACCACTTGTTAAACCAAGACCTGGTATCCGTTCTAAACCAACACCTAAACCACCCAAAAAGCCATTTTCACGGACTCCGGTGGTAAAGAAGCCTCTACTTCGCAGACCTACTCCCAAGCCTCCCGTAAAGCCCACCTCTAAACCAAAGCCATCGAAACCCACACCAAAGTCGCCAGTAAGTAAACCAACTGCTAAACCTGGAGCTAAAACTAAACTGAAAACCAAAGTAATTAAGCCGACAATAAAACCAAGAACCCTGGACAAACCTTTACGGAAACCTTGGATGAAATCTAAGCCCACCATGAAACCTCGAGTCAAAACTGTAAAGCCGACCCCAAGGAGTGGAGTCAAACCAACAGCAAAGCCAAACATAAAACCCAAACCAACACCCAAACCAGGACTGAGCAGGACTGTGACCAAAAAGCCTGTTACCAACAAGATACGTAAGTGGAATTAAGTCGTACCTCTGTTAGTGAGCATGTTATTGTATGTTTTTCATGTTGGGATGTGTGTTGTTGTGCACATTTCCTGCAGCTTTGCCAGTCAACCCGTTGTGTACGCAACTCTGTGCGAGGACAGGAACTCTCCAGTCCAACTTCTGTCCACATGACTTTGGTGAGCAGCAATGTAGACTCCTTCTCAAAACACAATTTTTTTTACTTTCATGAAAAAGAAAATAGGGACACCCAACTGAATATCAGACTTGTTAATGTCTTTTATTTCTCTGTAAATTTGATTTATTACATTTACAGATTAAACCTTTTATTGCTCATTCAATGTTTTATACCTCCGGAAAAAGTCAC
>NW_015150646.1:300168-306700 GCF_000732505.1 Cyprinodon variegatus
TTAGAATAAAAAGGTATATTTCTAGTTTTATGTATTATTTATATTGATGATTTTTTTCTCCTTTGAATAATAATATGTTGAGTATTTGTAAAAACAGTGCATGTATTTTTGAAAATGTCTCTATATTGAGATAGATGTCCGACCATATGTAGTCCTAAATGTGGTCTGATTAGAGGTTCCCCAGGTTTTGGTATTTTTCCTTTCTATAGCTGAGTTAACTCTTAGCAGGCATTTATGGATGAACTCAGTTTCATATTTGACCTTCCATTTGGTCATTTTTGCCCCTTTATGTTTTCACACTTTCCTGCTTTTGCTCTCACCGAGGAATGTTGTTTTACCTCTTCTGAGATGTAATAATTCAAAGTAATTTCCCATTATTTATTCCTAGGCTCCAATAAACAATCCAATAGAAGTCATGTCTTCATGGCCATCTTCACTTTTTTTTTAGACTCAACAGTCTTTAGTACGATTGTGATATTTAGAAATGTTACCATTATATTATTTTCTTTATTGATCAAAATGTTTTTTTTACCATGAGTAATAAACTGATATGCAATGGTTGATTAAGTATGGGTATGAAAGGGAAGAAGGTTGCAGCAATGCCTGGGTATAACTTGGCCAGTAGTGGAATTGATCCATTCCAAACATGGAGCAACGTTTTGATTGGTTGTTGGAAAACCAACAGCTCCGAATGGAATCTGTTCAGTGGATTAGCATATTGCATGAGAGATTTCAGACTAAGATATAACAATTCTTTTGTACCAAAGTCCTTCCTTTTATTAGCATGAACAGATAGAATGGATGTTAACCAAGCAATTGTTAGGTTGATGAACTGAAGCACACCATGGAGTAAGAGCAACAAGTTGCTCCACAAAGAGCAGTCAGCTGAAACCTTGCTTGAAGGAGACGGCCAGCTAAAGGATGCTCTGTTTTTTTCTACCGTTATCATTTATTCAAGATTGAAAAACATGCTGTCAGAGTCAAAACATAGGCACCCCAGGCATCCTCGTAACAGGAATATCATAAATCGTCATTGAGGACGTTTGGGAACATAAAGAAATCTCCTGTAGTGGACAATTTGGCTTCCCAATTCATCTTTCCAAATAGAAAAAAAATGTTTTCCTCTGAAATATAGAATTTCCTAATCACATCTCCTACATTATCATTGATTTTTTTCAAATACAATCCTAACTCTGCCCCACCTTTATTTAAATCTTAGCTGTTTCAAATTTCCTCTAACAGGTTGTTCATTTTTCCAGTGATTACAGGAAAGGTTACCTCTCTGACTCCTCATCCAAACGGCTCGGCAACTTTGGAGGTGTCGCTGATCAGAGCCTACAAGACAGGACAGCTCAAAATGATCAAATCAGGACCCATTAAGTCAGTGACACTAACCTCTGTCTGCAAGAAATGCCCTGGGATTATCAAAGGTAAAGCACAGAGCTATGCAGTCATTCTTTTTTTTTTTTTTATCTCTTTTTTTTAATCTAAGCTTTATATTTCCAAATATGAGAGGAGCTGTTGTTTTTTGACTAAACTGCTATTTTTAACATTACTTTCTCCCCCAATACTACATTAAAACAGGGTGTGTAAGTCTGAAATATCACGAAGTTTAGCATTCAGTACTCATATACTATTAAAGTGCTAAAATTTGACATAATATATGATTTTTTTTCAGTATAGGCAGAAAAATGTAAAGTCTGGAGAGATTTAATCAAAGTATATTCCAGAAAAACAAGAAAACATGGTCTTTCTTTCTTTTTTCTTTCTTTCTTCTTTTTTTCTTTCTTTCGTTCTTTCTTTCTAAAAAGGTGAACATCTGTTGTGTTGAAACATGAGACAAAAAAAACAAAACAAAAAACAATAAACCTGCAAAGTGCACAAGTTAAAAATATTACTATTGATTACCAACCGGCTTGAAACCCTTGTTAGAGCCAGATGTTTGCAGTACCTAATTTGTCCCACTTCCACCTCTGTATATATCAAAATTCTAGAAGTGTTGGTACATTTAGATATTTTATCTTGGTTTTTTTGCCTCCTTCAGGTCGGAACTACGTGCTGATGGGAAAGGTCGACGCCCAGGGCAACGGCCAGCTCAGCCCTTCCAGCTTTGCTCTAATTTATCAGCCTGCACATGCCAAAACGCTGGAAAACCTTTCCCGCAAGCCATGCTGATGTCACAACCTCCTCCACCAATCAGATCCACTGGAGAGAAATAAAAACTTATAAAGTGAAAAAGTTTCATATTATCCTGCAACATTTTAACATATCATTAACATGGAAAGCTGTAACATTATAAATATTCAACAATACCTTTTTTTATGTTGTATGTAAATTAAATTTTTATGAAAACGTTTGTTCTTAACTAATGCAAAATAAAAACAGTTGTTGGTATATGTTGTTTCTGTTGTCATATGTCTTCAACAGAAATGTGTGGGGAAAGTAGGAAACAAACAAAAAAAATAATAAAACATGTATATAGCTTAATCAATAATGAGGATTTTAAGAATTATGGTATCTTTCCCCCCTTTTTATTTAAAATACATTCCCTAAAGATAGGGGACAAAGGTTAGGTCTAAGGGTTTTTTTTTTTTTGTTCATCCCTTATTCAACTGGTTACTGTTCCACTAACAATAAAAAATACGGTAACAGCCAAGAAAGAAACATTTTTTTTAAGTCAGTACAGACATGTGAAAGGAATTACTGTAAATAAGTACATATGATGGTGTCAGACACTTGCAGTTTAGATTTACAACCACTGTTGACTGCAATAAGTTAAAAATACTCATTAGATCTACTACCAAAATGGTCACTCACACTGGGATATTAAATCTCTGGCAATCCATCCTGAACATGCATGCGGCGACTATGGGGAAGAACAATTGCTTTTCCACAGGAAGGAAACCTCATTACAACTAGGCTCCTACCGTGCCATCCCCTGGGAACCCCCAGAATTTAGCCGATTGCAAAAAGGCTTACGCAGCACATACAATTTTAAATTAAAAGTAAAGATAATGAAATCTGCAGTTGTATAGATGTATGAATTCAAATTAGTAACATTCATAAAAGGTTAGGTTGGTTATTAAGTTAAAATCTGCAGCAAATGTGTCAAAGTAGAAGAGAAAAAACAGCTCAGAATCACTTTCACCATACAAAATCCAATTGATTAATCTCAAATAGTAAAATATATTCTGGTATCATCTATACAGTTCAGTGTTAGATCTAAATCATAATACATTTTAATTTGGAAATTTAATGTATGTTACTCTTAAATCTGCTGGGCCTTTACATAACCATGGATCCTGTTGAAAACCTAAGCAAATGCCTGATAACAGTGGAGATGAACCACTGCCAACATGAAGAAACCCTGAGCAGCTATTTGCTGCCATCTGCTGGGGGAAAAGAAAATAGCAGACAGGCAGACTGGCTCTGGAGCACTTTGTATTGGAAAGACAAAGTAAGAGTAGGCATAATTATTAGCGGCAGTGATTCTACCAAAGTAAAGCTGTAAAAAACAGTGCTGGTTAAACACCAAATTGCTGAGGTATCAAGTTTTATTTGGGTTTTTCTTTTTAAAGGAAGTGAAAGAAAACACAAAATTGATGAGAGCCTCATGTATGAAGAGATGAACAAAGTGGAGAAAGAATGAGGAAGTTTTAGAGTGAGTGCGAATCCAGTACATCCTGCACGAGCAGCACGAGTCTATAGTGACAAACAAAACAACCTCAGATGCTCCAGCTAGAAACTGTATAGATCCTCAAGATGTGAAAATTTAGCTTAATGCTCCCATCACTTCCAGCATAGTTTATTTTTGAAGATTTGAAGAAAAAAAAAGTCAGTGTGCATTTAGCTGTTCACTTAATGAATCAAGCATTTAAAGAAAAAAGGAGGGAAACTGACAGAGGTACTAATAAAACACAAACATATGCCAACCCACATCAGACTCCACAAAATGTACATGATCACTCAGTTTATATATGCAACCGCAAATATTATCACATTTAAAATTACAGAAATTCCTTACAATTTCTGTAATTTAATAAGCCATAGGAATATATTTCAAACCAAAAAAGAAGTGCACAAACATAAAACAGTTCAGGCCCCTACAAGCTTTATCAAAATGTAAACAAAGTGCCTGTCAAACAGAGGGGAGGATGGTAAAAAAAATAAATGTGATTTTGTTGGGGAAGATTGCTAAAAGAAAAATATCCACCAAGATCAAATGAGACTAAAATGCATAAGAACAGGAAACTAATAAGGATTACACATAAAAGGAAAACGAAGGCTCAGTTTTTATCATGGAGTTTGTTTAAGGTTTTTTTCCCCCACCATATAATAAAAAAAAAAAGGTTTGAGGAGTAAACTTTGTATATTGTGGCAATTGGCCTAAAGACATGCATGTCTTTGGTACATTCTAATAGAAAACCTGCATATGTTCCAGATTATATATATGCTCAATCTCACTCTGCTGCATTTAGAAGCTGTACATTAGACCTTTCCCCGTTTTACTTTCATTTCTGTGGAAGTAATCAGATCAGATACCGTACATGCCAATTGTTGCTACCACAGTAAAGCATCTCAAGGTTTGTTTTGATCAAATTAGCAGCCGTTTTTAAGTTTTCAAACATCCCAGGTTGTTTCATTCTATATAATATTCTCCATTTCTTCTACAATCTTTTTATATTCGTCTAATTTGGTCTGATTGACAGGTTTACATCAGCCGAACCTCTATATCTATCTGCATAAAATATATTACGGACAACTGTATGAAGCTAAACATATAAATACAGACATATGTCTTCCAGCATGGTAGATATTGTGAGTCAAACATTCAGTTGGTGTTAAACAATATACAACAAACAGCAACAAGCATATAAGCAGCTCTGAAACACATGTCATCAAAGTACAGCAGGGTAGATAAGCAACAGATTGAGTAGCTGTAAAGATCAACGCTCTATAACCAGTTTTTCAGTTTTTTTAACGTTTAAAATCATTCTTCTGGGATTTCAAAGTCGTTATGCATAACAACAGATGTGCTCTCTGGATGGTTTGTTTGTACAGCAAAAGCCAACAGCTGCCACTACTGCATCACCAAGCGAGAGGCAAGCCATCATAAACCTCTGTAGAGTCTCTCAGGGGTTGTTCGCATCGTCGTCAGGGTCCGCCCGGCCGCAGATGAAAAAACAGAAGAGGACGCAGCAGCCAGTCAACAGGAAGAGACCCACTAGGATGTAGACCAGGGTGGTGATCCAGAAGGCGAAAAGGTAAAGTGTCTTGTCACAGTAGGCGCCCAAATCTGTAGAGTTCTTAGAGTAGTTTGGCTGGTAAATGGAGTAGATCCAAACGTTACCTGTGGGAAAATAAATAAAATCATTGGATATACAAGTCTTATGCAACAGTCTTAAACCACCCCTGTGGTAAGAATAAAGAGTTTTGGGCATTGGGAAGGTACATCTGCTAACGTACCAATACATGGCAGTCAACCTGAAAAAAGATAGGGTTAAAGCTAACAGAAACATGGCTGCATCTAAATAGAACACAATACTGGAAGAAAACCTGTTAGGCCGCCCAAGACATGTGACTGAGCTGGAGATTCACCTTTTATCAGAACAAAGGCCATTCATATACAACCACAGCTTCAATGGAATGGTTAAGGACAAAGGCAAGGCCATGCATTACAGTCATACACATAAAAAAAACAGAACAACAAATTTGCATTTATGATTGTAAAGGAATAAAATCTGACCAAAAGTTTCAGAGTTACTGCATTAACAAGCTAAAAACATCCATCTCCATTATTTGAACTGTTTTGGTTCCAAAAAAGGTATTGCTCCAGTAAACACCAAAGTTGTGTACAGATTTACCACTTCTGTTAGTGAATGAGAGCAAATGAACATGAATAAAATGGCCAAGAGAACAATAACAAAACAAAACAAAAAAACTTTGCGAGTTAAATATCCATTTGTATTAACAGTGAGTACAGAGGTAGGAGAAGGTAGACTGAAGCGTCAGGTGGGGGAAAAAAATGCAAATTGACTGTTAGGTTAATTAGCTTCTCTAAATTCTCCTTAGGTGTGAGTGTGTGTGTGCATGGTTGTGTGTCTTTGTGTGTCTCTGTGTTGCCCAGTGACAGACTGGTGACCTGTTCAGGGTGTACCCCTCCTCTCGCCCATAGACAACTGGAGATAGGCACCAACCCACCTCAACCCTGACAAGGACTAAGCAGGAGAAAATGGATAGATGGAATTGAAAATAAGGGCAAAAAAAACCCAATAACAGTGGATTATAGAAATTTTAGAAAACTACAGACAACCAGAGTTAGTCAGTTTTTCTGAATATATTTTTTAAGCGTCTAGAGGCCCCTCCTTCTAAATACTGTATTTTCTGAGTCAGGTGTAAATCAATGATCCACTTCTCTTTTTCTTCAGTTCCCCCCCCCCACATATATCTAAACAGAGATGAGAGCTATTGTTCTTCCTTGCTTTTCAAAGGAAGAACAATACATTTTCATTTGACATTTCAACATTTGACA
>NW_015150646.1:306721-331656 GCF_000732505.1 Cyprinodon variegatus
CATTTGAGATATCAAAAAAGTACTCCAGAGTGTTGTTCAGCATGGGGGTGAGTAGAAAATGAAGGCTAATCATATTTTGGGTGTACTATTCCTTTAAACCATACCGGCCCCAACACTTACTCTCCGAGCTGGCTGTGACAGTAAATAACTCGAAGAACTCAAGAAGCAAAACAATGTTAACTATTTAAATGATGCATGCAGTAGGCCTTCCTTGTCATGCATATCCTTGTTACGGTTGGCATGTTGTGCAATTTTCTATTTCTTCAAACTGTAAAATCCTTGCAACACACTAAACTAGAATAAAACTAAAATGCTTTCTTTAAACCAAACTACAATGTTCCTGTTTGGAGAATTTATGTTTGAATATTTTGCAAAAATATGCTGCGAGCATGATGGGGTTTTGCATCTAAAGGCTAACGTTTCCTGTCCTACTTTCACTGCTGCCAGGTTGGGATGTTTCCCAATCTGGCAGTTTAGAATGGCAGTCTATGGGTAAAAAAAATTTGAAAGAAAGAGGAGATAAAAGGGAGATAACGATAAGATATCTTCAGTCTGCTTCATCACCTGCAGAGAGATGTGAAAAGAACAGTACAACCAAAAGATATAGTATAAGAGATACAATAAAGTAGCACCTTGATACTATAGCTGAAGTATTAGTGGTATTATTTAATCTGACATGTATGCTGTGGTAGCTGAAGATTAGAATATGGGCTTTCTGTATGGAAGTGAATCTCTAAGTACCTGGAGCCAAGCACCTAGTTGTTTGTGAGAGTGCACTTGTGCATGTAAAGTTTATCCAAGGGAAAAATGCTCAATAGAGGTTGTGAAGAGCCGAAGAGGCGCCCCTTCAGAGCACTGAGGTGAGCGCCGGAGGCCCAAAGCCCCAGAAGCCCAGAGGGACCCAAAGAGCAAAGGCGCCCAGGAGGGGCCAACCCAGGAAGAGCAGTGTTTTTAATGAATGCTGCTTATTTTAAAGGTGAACCACACAAAAAACCTTAAAGGAGAGGATTAATCCAAAACACAAATTCCAGAGATTTTCTATCACTCCAATATTTAATCTTGCTCTCGTAAATATTAACTTCTATGTTGAGCAGAACAACAAACATCTGCCAGACAACCAGTGCCATTATGCCTTCCTCTTATTTAAGCATACCATATCTACAAATAATAAAGCCACTCACCTGTGATGAACCAGGCGAAGAGAAATGTGGACACCAGTGAGTTCCAGACGGTAAAGCCCCGGCTAAGTTTTGTAGGGCCGTCACTTTCGGAGTTTGACACGCAAGGCAGGCAGGTTAGGAGATTTAGGGTTAAGCTGAAGACCCCCATCACGATCAGGTAGATTGGGATCTTTTCCTGGGCCGGACATTCGTGTAAGTATATCGCTCCTACAGGACAGAGGAGAGCTCTGTTTTTTAGAAGGCGGAGCGAAGTCGCTGAATGATAGTAGAGATGAGTACAGCTACTCACCGATCGCAATCTCAGCAATGGGGATGATGCATATCACTGCCTTTGAACATCCTGGAGAAAGAATTTAAAAAACTCAGTTTTCAGAACAGAAATGATTAAATTACCAGGAAACTGAAACTCACCCGTCGCAGCCGGGGATTTCTTAGTAGAATCTTTTACTCGACGCAATAAGCTGGCACTCATTTTGAAAGATGGCGTTTCTAACCTGTGGAGATAAAACTAACAATTGAGATACCGGTGGATATTTTTTTTCATCCTCCATGACCAAAAAAAAAAAATAGCTCAGGAACTGCAATAAAAAAGGGAACCAAAAATATTGAGACAAAAATCTCTCTAACAATGCTTAACATTTGCTTAATAAATAAAGACAGAAGACTAAGCTGAGTGTGCTGTATGTTTTTATACCTTTTTTTCCCAATTCAGGTTAGATTCAAATGATTCTAAAAACCAGCAAAAAAAATAAACATAGTGATCAGATTGTTAATTCAAGAAATTGAACTTTATTGATCTCACAGTTGAGAAATTAACTTTCTGCATTTAACCAATCCCTTTGGGGAGCAGTCTGTTATCAGGGCGCATGCATCAAGCTAATTCATTAATCTATCCTTTAATATTGATTTTCACTTTTAAAAGCTGATTGATTTTAAATGTAAAAAAAATACCACATGTAATTAGAACCAACCCAAAACAATGTTTTCTTGACAAATGTGGTTTACTGGCAGCTTTTCTATATGATTGCAATTATACCGAAATAACAGCTCCAGAAATAAGCTAAATAAATGTAAAATATGTTCTTAACGTTCTTCAGTAAACCTAATGTTAGTATTGGCTATATATCCAACATTAAATACCATATTTAAAGTAGCAGAGGCCAAGATGAACCTATACTTTAACCAAAGCCTTAATTTACAATGGAAAAACCTTTTGTCCTACATTACCCATAATGCATTGCGTTTTTTTTTTTTTTTGTTTTTTTTTTTGTTTTTACGGGGCAATAATGTATTTTATTATTTCTTATATCATAAATAATGAAAAGAAGAAAAAAGATAAAGATGTCAACTTCTGGAAAATAAACCCCGACGACTCTAAATAAACATTTTACACGGGAAAAACACCTTGGTAACGTTTTGTTTTTTCAATATTATTAAAGAGTCTTTAAAAACAAACATATCCTTTTTAAGTCAATCAGTATTTTCTGGTGTTTTCTTTTCTTTTTTGAGGCTTGACTCATAATTACAAATATGTAAGTCATATAATAACAAACATTAGCTCCTGTCTATAAAAAAAAATCTAACTGAAAAAATAAACATTAAAAATTACAAGTTAATTTCAAAACAAGACCAAACATAGAATAGTAGTCAATAGAGGGAATCTTAACCTTGAAAAGTCTAACCCAGTTTCAAAGGTTAAATTATCCTTAACATGTAGTTAAATAGATCGACTAGACAGGAAAAACTCACGTGAGCGCTGCCTTTAGGCAGTAAAGCTTACCAAGAAGATACTTGTTATAACTAGATCTAAAAGAATGTAGTCAAACGGGCGCAGAGATCCTAAAACTACGGCCTTTTCTCACAGTTTGCTCTCTTAACTCACAGCGTCTCAAGAAAAAAACACGCAAAAATGTCCTCTGTTCTCCGTGCAGCCGCTGAAAAGTCTCCGGTGAGAGTTTCCCTGAAAGAAAATCACTGATAGGAAGGAATAAGATAGAAAGAGGTCCCCTTCAAACTTTCGAGAGAAGCGTTTAAGTCCTGAATGCTGCCGCTCCCAGCTGCGCTTTGACAACCCAGCAGGTTACTGGAGCGCGCCTGCGTGCGCGTTCACGCAGTCAGCCAGAATGAGGTTACTGTTTATAAAAATAAACCACTTTCTGGCTGCTGTATCAGAGAATAATGTTTCCTAGCAGTCACGTCCTAGAAATACAAAATACTACTTTATTTATTAAACAGATTTAGAAACATTGAAGCGCATAATTAGATCAAATGAAAGAAAATGCGTCAAAATACAAAGAAAAAAAAAGTATAGTAAAAATATTTAAAATTCACAATGCAAGGCCTGAAATGGTGAACAAATATTTGTTGTGAGAGTGTTGAGTCAGTAATCAGAACCCCACTGTTGATTTTGTCAATTAAAACACTAACGTTTGTAGCTTGATATGAACAATAAAATAACCCATCGCCATTGCCTAAATGACTGAAATTGAAAATGAAGTTAAATTTTAGCTTAAATGTGAAAAAAAGCTTTTTTCTCTTCAAAAAAGAAAAAAAAGATCCAATTTATGAAGTGAAGTGTAAAATCCAACAAGAATTATTATCAAATTTGAATACATGCATTGTGTGTTGTGTTCTATACCCTAGCTGTATTGCGAGTAGTAAAATCCTGTTTGTAATACCAGTTTGAAAAAAATCAATCAATCAAAAGAAACACATTCAATTACACAAAGTTTTTACTTTGCAGCCAGCTCTTCTTATCAATTAACTTTTCAGTCTCTCTCCTCAGAGACTAAAGGGCTGGTTATGCTCCCCGAAAGAGTGTGTCGCACTGAGCTTGACGCAGGTATTTTAGAGTTATGCCCAATACTGAAGTGTGGTCACAACGCTAGAGGCACAATCACGAACTAGCTGGGGTCTAGATCCGGCCAAGGCGGTGAGGAAGTGGGGGCAAGTTTGTGCGACAGCGGAGGGACATGAGGGCGAAAAAGGGCGGGGATCCAGTTGGAAAAAGGTTCTTGCGTATCTTGCTCTTCTAGCTGGTCCAAATTATGAGTCGTTTTCCACAATGGCGGTCATACAAACAAAACAAGCCGGTAAGGTACCAAACAGGAAGAATGCATAGTGTAGAGCAGATGTAGTTTTGACCAGTCATAGGCCTCCTGTCTGCGGCACTGTCTTTGGTCACCTACAATTTTGGAGAGGTACAGCAGAGTGTCTGCGGCAGGGGCTCATTTGCATTTACTGCGACACACTCAGACGAACTGGTTTCTGAGTATAAATCAGCCTTAAGTGAGCAAAGCACAACACCAGGTTAACGGTGACATCATTTTATAAAAGTACACAGCGATTCCTCCCTCTAAGCAAGAGTGGAAAGGAATGATTGCTTATGACTGGTATGACAGTAGTATTAATCATTATTTGACAAAAACGAAAGGGTTGTTTGACATTTTATGTCTTAATTTTTTGCCTTATAATGTATGCAATAAATGGATCAGAACAGGAACAGGCAGACTCAGAAGTCCAGGAGTCCAAAGACAGTTCAGGCAAACAAGTCAGACGGGAACAGGCGGGCTCAGTGGTTGAGAGGCAGAACAGGTCAGAATCAGGAAATCAGAAACTCTAAGGAACTCTAAAAACACCTCACCACTGGCTAGAGAGAACAAAAATAATCTGCCACAGATGACTGGATGCAAGCACCTTAAATAGAGGCAGGAGCAGGTGGATCAGATGAGCAGTGATGACAAATTGAGCAGAGTTAGACTGGTGAATGGAGTTAGTAAATAAGCTAGTCATCAGCACCAAAATCATCACAGTATTGTTTTTCTTTCTTTAGGTAAAATAACAAAAGTTTTTTTATTGTTTGCATTCAACTGCTATAGTTCAGATTATTTGTAGATCTTTCTTATTTAGAGAGAGCTATACATCTCTGTGTCATGAGCTTATCAACCCCAATTCTGATCCTTAAGGTAAACTTGGTTCATAAAACAGTAAAATATATTTCTGATAAATAAGAAATGAAAAATGCTATTTCTATGCAAGAAATGTCAAATCCATTAATAATAAGAACAATGTGATCGACAGTGTCAAGGGCTGAAATAAGTCAAATAAAACTTAATTAAAGCCATATTTGTAGAGTGCAGTTTGCAAACAATAGATTAATAGGTAGATGTGCTCGCTGGGGGGGTTCTGCAGAGTTAATTACAAAATGCAACCAAATGTGCTTCTTTAGACAGAGAACCTTCTGATATGATGCCTGTATTATAAACAGGAGCAGATTTGACTATATGAACCAGATTATAATGATAGGAATTGAAATAGGATCTATTTTATACATACATATATGTATATATATATATATATATATATATTCCTGTTTTCTATACAGTTCAGTAGCTCTAACTTGTTGTATCTAATATTTAGCAAAATTCAAAGCTTGATCCTCTCCACTTTCGCTGCATGCATGAGATTACTGTTGAGTCAAGGATGCTTCCTGCAGGTTTTTCCTTAGATAGAAAAGTATGACCCAATCTGACTGTGTGATCCGGGTGAAAATAAATGCAAATTGGCCCTATATCAATAAACTGAGTTGAATAGAATGTAAACAAATTGGTGTAAAGTAACCGCATTTGTTTTAAAGAGAAAAAACAAAGCCTTAATTGAGTCAGACCATGAGAACAGTTACACATCCAGGTCATAAAAAACTCCTCCACTGTAGAACCGTTTTACATTCAAATTGCAGCTGGTATCTGTCTCCTGATAACCAAATGCTGTCAAATGAGAACAGAATGAGTACAGTATCTCTTATTAAATATCTGCTGTGAAACTGGGCTCCTGTATTGTCTAAAGCAGCGGTCCCCAACCAAAGGGCCGCGGACCGGTACTGGTCCGTCAGTCATTTGGTACCGGGCCGCACAGAAAAAAAAAAATATATATGTAATTTATTGATGATCAGAGTCTGAGTGATGTTTTATTTTGATTAATATAAAAAATTGGGGTATTCTCTCCCAATTACATCAGTCGGTGCATCTGTGCCTCTTGACACAGGTTAATTCAGGTCAAGACGCATCCTATCTATAACATCCTATCTTTGTGAAGCGAGATTTTTTGCAGTTACAGCGACTAAAACAAAGCTACGGAGCAGACTGGACATCAGGAGCGCACTTCAGTGTGTCATTGTCTCCGATTACGCCTAGATGGAACCGGCTTGTTTCGGAGAAACAAGCTCAGGGCTCCCACTAATTCAAGATAATTATGAGTTCTATTTTTATGCTGTTTGTATTTGATTTTATGCCAATCGTATCATTTTATTTGGTCATGTTTATCCTCCACACTTTAAAGGCCGGTCTGTGAAAATATTGTCTGACATATAACCGGTCCGTGGCACAAAAAAGGTTGGGGACCGCTGGTCCAAAGGATGCTTTTGATCCTTTTTATGTTCAATATCAGCCTCATTAATACTGCAGAAAGCAACATATTTGCTGGAGTTAGGTCGTTGTCTGAATATCTGATGCAAGACATGGGGAAAATACTGAGGCGATACGATAGAGGGCCCAAGTGTTGCACTGCAGTGTAGTTAGATATATGACACACATTAACTGATTAAATGTTCACATATGAATAAATAACGAGAAAAAGAAAACAGTGTGAAAAAGAGTTTTGGAAGTTTTTGAAGTTTATACAAACTTATAAGGACAAAAATCCTTTAGTTAGACACAACATGAATTTACTATTTACTACAATTTGACAAGAACAAATAATAAATAAAAATTAACATAATAATATGTATAATATTAACTTTACTCTCTCTGTAAATCACATTACAACAAATTTTCCTCTGTAGATCATAACACTCATTATCAAAAAGAATTCCTTTAAAATACTGAATAAAAATAATATACCATATAAATACATAATGTTTGTAAAACATTATCTTATGATATGTTAATATAACTTTGTGTTTATCTGCAAATATCTCTGCCAGTTTGAGATCAGTTTAAATAGTCTTTAATCTGAATAAATATTTGTGATCTAGTTTAAATTTAAAATTTGTTTTGTTCTTTTAAGGAGTTGTGACATGCAAGAGATTATTGTAATATTATGTCTCACTCATCTTTCATATTGACAGCAGCTGTCTGTGTCAGGTTTCTGTTATGTTTTTCTTTTGAGTATTCAGTCTTGCTTTACTCCTTGTTTTCTAGTGTTAGTGGTTTTATTTTTATTTTGCTGTGTTCTTTGTTTTTTTCCAGTTACTGTCCTAGTCTGAGTTCTGTTTAGTTTTCTTCTCTCCATGTTTTATAGTCCTAGTAATTTAACATTGTGTTATTTCCAGGTTTCTATTTGTTGCTCTCTGCTGCCCTCTTGTGTTCTCCTTCTTCCCTAGCTCTTTCCCTCTCTTGTTCTGTGCGCACCTGCTCCCAGTTTCCTCATTAGCCCCCTCTTTGTCTCAGTCTCCTTTAAAAGCCCTCTCTCTTCAGTTCCCCTTTGCTGGGTCCTCGTCAAACACTGCCTAACTTTGTCAAAAGTTCGTTTTGACTAGTTTTTATGTTTGATTCTTTTGGGTTTTTGGACTCCTGATTTCATGCTAGTTTGGACTTCGTTTTCATCATTGGATTTTTGGATAACCTGCCTTTGTTTTCAGTTTCCCTTTTTATTTAAATCTAAAGAAATTCACCTTTGCCTTCCTGCCTCTGCTTTTAGGTCAACACTCCATAACCAAATCCTGACAGTCTGAACTGTGGTACGATCCAAGATGGATGCTCTCTAGGCATGTCGGCCTCGCTGCAGACAGCGTCCATTGATGCGTCTACGTATAAATGTCTATGCTCACTGCACATACTGAGCTGGCCAGCTCTGCTAGCTCCTATCAAAATAACTTCTTGAGCATGAATCATCATTTTAAACACCACACTACAAAGAAAACGTTTTTTTCATGACTCATTTATTCTCGATAAAGCTTGGACTTTATTAGTATTTTCTTTAGTTTGCTAGAAATTAAAGAGCAGCTTTTGCAACCAATGCAACAGGTAGAACTGCTGTTGCTCTGAACATAATTACTGTCAATAAATGGCTTCAAAGAAACATGCATAAAAGGTTTTTTTTATTTTAATAAATTGGAATATATGTCATTAAATGAAAAATTAATTATTGTATCAAAATAAAAACAAAACTATTGATGTCATTGCACCATATTTTATAGGAAGATAAAATAATTGTAAAATTTATAGCAGCCAAAAAAATACTCTTAACACAATGAAAGGGTTCACTACTGTATATTTAATTTCCCTGACAGATACTTTTTCTTTATATTTACTTCTTCGTCCACGCAGCTGATCTTGGTACTACCATGGCAACGCTGAAGATGTTGTCACAAGTCTGTGAGGCAGATGCTGGTGGAAGTCTCCAAATGGATGCAGCCCCTTGGTCTGAAACCCATCCGCCCACCACGCAGGTCAATCACAAGGCTCCGGCTCTTCTCGGATTCCGTCGTCTGGAGTCGGGCTTCTCCGAGTAGAGAGTCCCACAGCACACCTCTGCTCCATAACTGCACATACAAAAACAAACATGCAGTTACTGTTTTTATATCCTGTTTGCCTTGAGAGACAAACCCCAAATTCATGGTGTTTTATTGGGATTTCAAGTGATACACGGGAGTTAGTGACAGGCCAAGGAGATATCACATCGCCGCGGGAAGTGGGCCCTAAAGGCAAGAGGGAGATTTTTAAAAAATGTATTGAAAATCTTTGCACAATTTATAAATTTCTTATGAATATTTCGGGAAAGGATTTTGAGTTTTTTTATTTTACTTGTATGCATATTTGGATTTTAATTTCATTATTTTAAGGCCTAATCAACTCAAGTTCACTGAAGTTACGTTGTCATGGCAACGTCAAGAGAGCTGGTGGTCTCTAAGAAGAGAGGTATCCCGCTCCTGGCAGCAGACTAGTAAAATTACATAATCTAATGACAGAAACAAAAAAGGAAATATGGCAAAGAAACGCATTGATGAGTCATCCACTCATAAGAGAATTTATCTTCTAGTATTTTAGAGTGATATTTTGATCTTGGGTTCTTTGTGTAATGGATGTGAGAAACTGTTTATCCATTAATTCATTTTCTCTCATGCTTTATCCCTGCTGGGGTCATGAAAGAACTGTTCGTTAACGTTTAAATAGTATAATAATATAATTATTTCCTTGTGGTTTGCGTAAAAGGATTCTGGAGCTAATACAGTCACATGAAAAAAAAACAGTGACTCAGGTCCATGCCTGCTGAACAAATCTACATTGTTAATGTGAAGTTTAATAAATAGCGCCTATATTCACCTTTTAACTGATGATATCTGTGTGTTACACACCCTGTTTGCGTGCACTGAAGGGTATATGACAATAAAGTGGTGAATCTCATTTTATTTTTATTGTATTTTAAAATGCCTATAGGCTCATATACTGTAGGTCTTTTATCCAAAAAAAAACCCCAAAAACATTTCACAGCACCTCCTGTTCAAAATGACCTTCAGTGACCCTGGCTGTATAAGTTCAGTTTTTCCTGTGTAACATGTCAAAATGTCAAACACTTATTGATTAAATGTTTGTGCATCGATCTGTCAGGTTGCTGGAGAAGTTTAACAGGTCAAACCTCCACAGCAATGTTAGTGTCAGGGTATCTTCTGTAGAAGATGGCTCGGAGGTTGAATTCGGGGTTTCCATCCTCTTTGAACACTCGTGTCCTGACAACGTCGCCCTCACATCGCACCACAGCGTAAACATCTGGAGCTGTAGGCCAGAGACACAAATATGGTGCAAACTAACAAAACATGACTTAGATGGCTGCATGTATGGCTAAAATGTATGTGTGTTAAGCCACCTGTCTGTTTGGGGGCTCTGAGTCCAGATGCTTTTCGGAGATGGACTGTGGTGACTACTGCATGCTGAGGTAGAAAACACTGGAACAATGATGGCAATGGCAGGTCGTTCTTCAGTTCCCTTTAACAAAACCAAAACAGAACCAGGATAATGAGCAGAACATTCAGGCAGTTGTATTGAATCTTCCCTTTGTGAACAGACATAATTAGTGAAAACGGAACCATAAACAAACCATGCAGAATCTCTGGGAAGGAAAACAATGCTTCTGTCATGCCAGCATTACAGGCTAATAAATGGTGTATCTGTTGTGTGCTTAAATGGATTTATGGTTTTGCTTTACCCTCTGGTTTTAAGTTTTACATGTTCAAGGTTTTATTTTCTGTGTTTACTGATACTCTGTGTAGCAATATGTTTTCTTTTACTGATACTCTGTGTAGCAATGTTTTTTCTTACTTTAATGGATGAAAAAAAAGAAATCAAATATAGTATATCATATATATATTCTCTTTAGTTGTCACATAGTACATGTGTAATTCCTCCTGAGGAGAATTTTGTAATAGAACTAAGTGATACTTAGTGAGAAGTATCACTTAGTTTTATATATATATATATATATATATATATATATATATGGGTAAATGCATAGAAGAAATCAATGGATGTACAAAAAAAAAAAAAACCAAAACAGAAGAATAGGACAAGAGGGAAGGCAGACAAAAATAATGCATTGTGTCAAAATAACACAAACAGAACAACAGAAAGTTCACTGCTCTTCACGAGAAATACTGCTAAAAAGTTTAACACATACAGTGTTGACTTTGTGGATCTCTTTTTTTACAGTGAGAAATATTTTGCTCCAACAAGATTAACTGCAGGACAGACTCTTGTTTCCAATCGTGTACATCTGGGTCACTTCCAGGATATTGTTTACCTCTGGTAGGAAGCTATACATCAGATAAATCAAACTTTCTGTGAATGTTATACTAAATTTATGGTCACAGAAGCTTATGTTTGTTCAGAATCAGAATCAGACATACTTTAATAATCCCATAGGGAAATTACTTAATTACTTGCATTTTTTTTTTGGCATTTTGGCTAACCTGAGTTGGACACGAGAGTGTGAGAATAGCCTCAGCAGGAAGCGTCCAGTATCGCCTGGCAGGAAGGTGGTTGGCAGCACCACATATCGACCCGGGGTCAGAGTTCCTCTGAGAGTCACGCTGCGGGAGTCCATGTAGATGGAGCTGGCTGCCTGCTCCACCACATGCTGCACTCTGCTGCAGCGGTTTACCTCCACCTGGAGATGGTTAAAGAAGGAATTACCTTTAAGAAAAGAGAACAGTTGATAATTTCTTTCTTTGTTTCTGCCTACCTTTAGCACCTCAAAGCCTATGGGCAGGTTTTCTCCTCCCCCATTTTTCTTTAAGACCCTCCTATCCTCCTGCTGCAGACAGATCAGCACCTCTTCTTCCTTCCTCTGCACCTCAAACATGAACTAAAAAAGAACGTAATGAATACTTTTGTTATATTTTGGTTGTGTTTAGACATGTCTTATTATAAGATCTACCTGTGGATTGTGCAGAAAGGTGTCCCTGTGGTTGATACATCCCCCACATCGACTCCTCCTGTCAATCTCCTCTTCTCTTTTCCTTCCTTCATCCCTTACATCATTCCCTCTCTGCTTGGTCCCTCCAGGTCTGTTGTTACTCGTATTTAGATTCAGAGTGGTGCTGCTGTACCTCTTAATGGCAGTAGGTGCTGTGGTGGGAGCAGCTGGAACTGAAGCCCACTCCCCATAGCTTTGAGTTTCTCTCCAATGAGAGCTCGGCCACAGCAGAGTCCTTTGCACCAGCCTGCACACCACCACGTCAGTAAAGTAGCCGCAGAAGTCCTGGAAATCCATCCTGTTTGGATACAAATCAGCATGAACACTCTTGAAATTTTAGAAAAAAGAATATCCACCTTATTTAAGTAAACATATATGTTTTAGTGTTTTAATTTAGATAACTGGTACCAGAACTCCCCAACATCTCGGACAACAATCCCCATCTTCTCCCTCTCTGCACGGCTCAGCTGCTGCCACTGCTCTGACCTGCAGGGGGAGTGCAGCAACAACACAATATTAGCTTTTATCAGTTGGATTTAGGTAAAATTATTTATTCCCCTTTATTCTTCATTACCAATAACTTCAAAATGTTAATATTTTTGGATTTCATGACAGGTTTATTGTATTCATTATTTCACATTCAGTGCATCATTAAGAGTGTAGGATAAAATGGTGCACAGACCCCCCCTTAAAAAAACAGAATATGCAATTATTCTACTGGGACTATTTTATCAACACATAAAAAAGAAAATTAACACTGTACACACCATCCCTGTTGGAAGGTATGGGAGTGGCAGCATCATGCTTAGGTTATTCTTTTTTAAAATTCAGGACAATGTATGGAGCTAAATACAGGGAAATGCTGAAAGATAATCTATTGCTGGAGGCAGTCTTAGATCTTCAACAATCAGACCAAACGTTTGCAAATGTTAAAATAAAAACTGCATGTGTGCAATTAGTGGGCATGATTTGGCTGAATCTACTGAGACTGTCTGCATAATTGATAACGGGTGCAGACGTGGTGAAGATTACAATATGATATTAATACTGAGTCTTTGATCTGTTATGATATTAACTCAAATACTTTTCTTACTAATTTTTTAAGGTGGAGTGCTAGAAAAGAATCAAGTTATATTACTCAGAGAAAAATAGTTAACAACAATAAGTATAAGAACAACTAACCAATCTATTATGAATACAGTGGTTACAGAAACTTTAAGAAGAAGCGTAAGTAAGCTGGGCATTTCTAGAAGCATGCAGGTCAATATCTACTTACACTAAAAGTATGTCTGATATTGGACCAGTTTTCATATTATTATCAGATAGGGACATCCCTAACTAAGATTACAAATGCCAAGGTGCAAGAGGGTAACATCTTTTGCATGTTATTCTCCTGTTTCTCATTGTACCAATCCCTCCTTCCTGTAACAGTAGACAATTTTGTTTTGATTATGCACATATGATCCGCAAAATCATGAAACTCAACATGCTAAATGTCTTAAACCTATTTTGCTCATGTCACATTTCTGGCTTCTCCTAGTATGTAGATAAGCTTTGCACGTGCTATCAAGTCTAAATTTATTTCAACAAACCTAAATTTTAATACTGAAGGGTTTAAGACATGATGATTAATGTCTCCAACTGTGTTTCCTCTGCAAGGTACAGTTTTATAAATATGCTATGTGGGTACAGAGAAATGTCAAATCATGTCCAGTTATTAAAAATGAACATCTTCTAATGGACTGTCACAGAAACTGAGGTTAAAGTGTAAAAAAAGCTTCTGTTTAGTAAAGTAACACCACCATAATTTTATCATGGTATGCACCATTGAGTATGCACTGAATCATGGAAAAACAAGGTGTGCAGTCGTTATGATTAAATAAATAAGAAAAAAACAAAGAGGTGAGAACATCCTTACTGAGCGCAGGATGAAAAAAATCTTTATTTAAGGGGAAAAAAAACGTAACCCTCAAATGTAATATCTGACTTTGATAAGATCTTCAATCGTTTAAGCTTTTATCATGTGAACTTTCTGCCTATTTGTTTTATATAAGATTCAAGACATGATTGTATTTATAAATTGTATATGCTGTTTAGTGTCTGTAATAATTTCTCTTTTTGTACAGGCATTTGATAGAAACCTATTACATTTTATCTCATAGATCAGGACAAAACTAAATATACCGTATTGGTGTCAATGGACTACTCTATATGAAAACACTTGATATGTTAGACGACCTAAATAAAGTTAAGAAAGACATCCATCGAAGTAGCTGTGATGTGTATTAAAAAAATGTATATTGACTGACTGTATCGGTCCAATCTGAGTTGTTTTTGCAGTAACGAATGAGCAACAATTTTAGTCTTTAAATGTATGAAGCAGTTGAAGACACCCAAGCAGATCTCTGGCTGTGATTGCAGTCGAAGGTGTTTTTATAAGATATTAAGACAGTGAAACTTGAATTACTTTTAATTATATACCTATATCCCCTGCTGTATGTTAATCTATCACATAAGATTACAATAAAAACAATAAATTATATACTGTATATGTATACTGTGACAAAAAGAGAAAAGATCCCAGGAGTGTGAATACATTTGCAAGGTGCTATAGATGAGCCTGACTGTGAAAACATTGACAGAGCATAAGAAATAAACAAGTAGTGTTTTAACTTCTGGAAAGCTTTACTGGTCCTTGGTGGCCATTTCCAGAGTTTCTCAGACTTTCATAATGTAAACAACAGATGTTTCCTTGTAAAACTTTTCCATAACTGCTGTAAAACATCTGAAATTGTCCAGAAAAGTTGCAGTGGCATTGTAAAACGCTGTGAACGTTGAGGGTTTATTCCTAACGCTCCAACAAAGCGTTTTCAGCAGTCAGAAGAAAAGTTTTCAAAGCATTCTCACCCCTGACTCCAGGCCCCCTTCCAGTCCGTGGTCCCCCACGGGTTCCTCATGCGCACCATAAAGAGACGGGACGTCCCGTCTGTCCTGAGCAGATTCTCCACCAGCCTCACCTTCCTCACCGCTGTGATGCCATAGGCATGCCCACGTACGAGCCCACAGTCCAACACCGACTCCACTGTCTCCCCCTCTGCTGGCTGACAAATGTGAAGCAAACTGAAAATGCAGGACAGTATAAATTCTGAACTTTGAAGAACCGCAGGATAAAAAAGCCCTACCCGGATGGAACAGGTGATGAGGGATTTGTGCTCATGGACTTTAGCTAATGTCTGGAAGAGTGCCTTCCTCTGCTCTCTGTGCATGCTGAGGGCCTCACAGTCCAGGCTGAGAGGCTCTGAAACCCCTCCAGTGAAGTCGATGAGGGCCTCTGCAGTGTTTCCTCCCTCTAAAGCCTCATAGCAGCCATTTAATCTGAAATCAAACTGGTTCAGTGAGCCCTGCTTGACATAAATTAATCAATTTCCAAATTTCATTTAATTAATTTATGAGAAAGTTTGTAGATTTGTAATAGTTCTGAATAATTATTTAAAGATACACAAAAGTCCATCTTTTGCAGTTTAAATGTTGTGGATTTTCCCTAATCATCAAAGGTTCACAATTATACATACAGGCTCAATTTTACACACATATTTCTAGCAAAATTCCACTTAAGTGCTTGTTTGCCAATACTTTTTTAATTCTCTGTAGGATGATCATTCCAGAAGTGAAATTATAGGCTACTTTAAGATTCATAAACTAAAAAAAATTGTGGATGTTTCTATGAGGCTTGCTTTCATGTTAGCAGTAGTGATGCACCGATACCGATACTGCACTAAAATGGTGGTATCGGTATCGTCGAGTACCAACAAATAGGGCACCGATACCATTTTGAGAGCCATAAGTTTATTCAACTATTATCACCCATTCCTGGTAGGCAATAAAAGGTTCTACTGGATTCACTTTGTATTAGATTTTTTCCTGCTTCACAAAGGTAGGCAGCGGCTTGACAAAGCCATGATGGCAATTATTTTACATTATTACGGTATCGGTATTGGCCGATACTGCACAGCCAGGTATCGGGTATTGGTATTGGGGCCAAAAAATGTCATCCGCGCAACACTAGTTAGCAGTATTTTGCACAGACTTCTGCAACCTATCCTTTTTCCTATTGTGATAGAATATTCTAAAATGTTTTTGTCGGCATTTACCATAAAGGTTTCTCCTAAAGATGTCACGCTAGTCCAAGATGCTAGCTCTTATTTCCAGCTGATCTAGAAAATGTATAGCTGGCCTACTTTAAACAAGTTCGTTTCTAAGAAGAACTAGTTCTAAACTCAGTTCAAATGAATTGATTCTTGCTCAGAGTTAATTTCCTAAATTTGTTAAAGGTATAGAGGAGGATCTTTTATTTCTGAGTAGATCATCAAAATAAGTGCTCCTCTTCATCGTCAATCATTCTGATGATATGTTTACGTAAGGCCGTTCCTACGTGCTTGTCTAAAAATCAGCTATCTATTTGTGCGCATGCACACTTTCAGGCGTATATCTGTGTATCGGTTTCAGCTCTCCTCTGAAAGCATTATGGGATTTTGCTGTCACAGCCGCCCGCTGTTGCCAAAGGCTGTCACTACCCAGCAGCGGGGATGTAACATTTAAGATGGTGCAGGCCCCGCGCAGCGGAGGAGGAGTTACATGACCAACAGGGAACAAAAAGCGGTGATAATCTGTCCGAATGGTCACTTAACTAAGTTGATTATAAAGTCCACTATATAGTCCCCGCTCTATATAGTGATTGAGGGATTTAGGGGTTAGGGCAGACATTCAGGCACGGTAGGTTTGTATGACCTATGAGAACAGCAGGAGCGTACAGGAGTGGGTACAGGGTTGTGCATGTGCTTTTTTTTTTAAACACAGTGTCTTAAAAAATTCCGTAAAATCGTCTACAATACCTTCAAATTAAGTTGATGGCTCAAACCTTAATGGGTTCTTGTTCCTTTATTATAAATCATTGACCATCAGTTTGCATTGCACTATAGGCAGTGTTGATTTTTAAGAACAAAGATGGCTGCCAGGCTTTAAAAACTTTAATTTTCATATCCATATGAGGGGAAATATGGGAAAGCAAGAGATTTAATCACATTTAAGAGTAGAAAACTCTCCCGGTCCATTAGATATAGTTTTTCTACTTCTGCTTACTTGGCGTAGGCTTTCTCCAACAGAGCGCTCCAAAACTCTCTTGGTGTTGCTGAGCGACAGAAGAGCAGGACTCCATCCTGATTGACCGGCAAACGGTCATCCACCACAACATCCACCCAATTTCCAAAGCGCCAAAACCTAAAATGGAAGATCCCTGCATACAAGTCTGGGCGCTTTGGGTTCCATTCCTGATCCACGTGGTCAGGAATGACCTTGAATGGGGAGAAGCGAAGGGAATGAAAGTTAACATTAGAGGAAAGGGTAGAGGTGGGAGATCGAGATAAAACAGGAGCAAGTCTGAAGGGAGAACCTTCTTCCACAGTGACGGCTCAGATGCCAGGCAGGAAATGGCTGCCACCATCCAGCAGTTACCCAGACTGCCTTGGTGCAAGTCACGAGTGCTGATACCATCCACAAACAAACGAGGGTCTTTGCATATTTCCTAAATAGATGAGAAAGGAAAGAAGGTCCAAGTTAGAAAATAAACATCGGACCAACTTTGGGAAGCAAATATTGTTTGCCAAATGCCACCAATGTGATCTTTTTAAGGAGAAGTGGAGGGATAGGGCTAAATGTGGATGAGCAGTGGAGGTTTAACGGGGGTGTGGTCAGAATGAGACACAGTGGCAGCCAGCTTAGCCAATAGCCTTATTGAAGCATGGATATTAAGCAGATCGATGCTAATAGTTATGCCACTGATAGAGATTTTGAGGTGTAATATTTTTTCCCCTTTTGATTCTGGAGGGCAGAGCCTTTGACGGCAGGAAGACCTCAGACACTATCTCTGGATAAGCTGAAATGGAAATTTCGCCCCACTGGTGTGCTGTTCCAGGCGGGTGACCAATAAAGTCTCTTTTAATCTTGGAGACCAACGTAGGCTTTTAGGAGCCCAGTGGGCTGAGGCCTTATCAGTTCAAGGTGCTGACTTAGCAATGCGCAAAGCCAGTACTGGTGAGGGATGTGTCCGAGGGAGCTGAATATGGGATATGGTGAGTCTGTCCAACTGACGTAGACCCGTACCAACACCTGCCGCTTGAACCACGATGAAAACTCAACTGCCATAGCGAACTTTCAACCACTTAAAGCAGCACTGAAATGGTTTTGCAACAAATATTAAAGAACTAAAATAAATGACATCATTACATAGAGCCAGCTTGTATAGTTTGGATTGTAGGAGGAAGTCAGAGTACCCGGAGAGCACCTATGCATGCAGGGGCTTGATCTGAATCCCTGGATGTTTTTTTTTTTCTGCATGGAGTTTGATCCAGGATCTTGCTGCTACACGGCAACAATATCAACCATGCACCACCATGCAGTCCAACTTTAAAAACTCTAGAATAAAATTCCTGGCTTTATATATAAACAATGACTAGAAAGAAATATAAAATTTGAACACGTACACCTGAACCACTCAAATAAAACACCCATTGTGGACCATTAAATCACAATAAACCTGTAGTACACTGTTGTCAAAGTTTGGGGCTTTTGTTAAAATAAAAATGGTTGGTTTAACTGGAGTTTTCAGATACAGTGACTGAACAGACATCAGTACACTGTGATAAAAACAGCCAGTCTATTTACACCACTGCAGCTTTTTGAGAGCACAGTTTTCTCAGCACAACTGTAGACACTAGAAACTCACTGATATGACTCTCCATCTACATCTCCTCTGAGGGATACTGTTTCACTGCCTGACAACCTCTCTAATTATAGAAAGTGCTTTAATTAATCCCCTCCGTTGAAATGCAGTATGCTGAAGCTACATCTTAATTTAGATCAGGGATGAGAAGTGATGGATTTATCAAATTAGGAGCCAAGCATTTGCTAAAAAAGGTTTGAGTTATTTTTGGAGACTTTTAGTCCATGTCAAACTCACCTTCGGCCTCTTCCAAGTCACTCCAGGTGGGGGCGCCCTCTTATAGAATAGGGATTGGTTGGTGGCAGGAAACAATGGGTCTTTAAAGAGCGCTCCTCGACGCAGGCAGGAGCGCCTCAGCTTGTTGAAGCTCTGTCCCTGGAAGTCATTCACTGCTTCCAGCATTCTCAGATCAAATGACTGAAATAAAGTCGGAAAGGCAATGATAAAAGGATAGCCTATTTGGAAAAGAAGAAAGTTACAAATCTTCAGGAGGAGCTTTTCTCTTGATTCTTTGACACTGGTGATCCAGTAGCTGATTTTGACTTAATGGTTCATCAATTGTAAGGTATTGCACCAAACTCCCTTTCAATTGAAATTGATAGTTTGGGTAAAATGGTGGAAACTAGATTGGATTGATTGGATTTGGGGTTGATAAAGCAGGATAACATTAGCCAACCAAAATACACAATATATTATGCTTAATGGTAGGATCACTATCGGGGAAAGCATTCCTCCATATTTTCATCCTTAGCCATCAGGGTCATGGTGGGGCTGTTGACTATGTTTCCACCCGTCCATTGGGGTACAACATGCACAGGTTGCCAGGGCAACACAGAGACATTCAAACATGCTCGCACACACAACTAAGGATATTTTTTTAGATATCATTTATCCAAACAGTCATGTTTTTGGGCTTTGGAGTACCCAGAGAGAACCCACTGATGCACCGGGAGAACATACAATCTCCATGCAGAAAGAACCTTGGCCTGGACCTAACCTAGGACCTTCTTGTTGCAGGGCAACATTGCTACAAACTGCACCACCATCCAGCCTACGAGTGGAACAATAATATGAATTTTGTTTCCTAATTATGGTTAAAAAGGGATACATTTTCTAATAAAAAATGTAATAACCTGATTGACTGTTGGTGTGTAACTTGCTGAGGAGCATTTAAACTAATATGAGTTTGGCTGTATGTATATATTTAGGCCTAAATTTATAATTTTGTGAGGAAATCCATAGAAATTTAATACCTCTGTAGTGTGTTAGCTGCTGGTTTGCTTTAAAAGGTCTGTAAGACAATAAGAAAGTCAAACCAGGTTCATTTAGGATCTTTTATGATGCTTTAAGTCTGTCTCAGTTACACTGTGTTTTGTTTGAATGTTTTGGCTGCACGGGGCCACAGTCTGTAGCACTGTTGCCTTGCAGCTAGAAGGTTCTGGGTTTAATTCCCGGCCTAGTGTCTTTCTGCATGGAGTTTGCATGTTCTCTCCATGCATGTATGGGTTCTCTCTAGGTACTCTGGCTTCCTCCCACATGACATGTCCAAAAACATGACTGATAGGTTAATTTACATCTCTAATTGGTCCTTAGGCATGAGTGTTTGTGCAAGGTTGTATCTATGTGATTCTCTGTGATGGACTGCTGACCCGTCCAGGGTGTACCCTCCCTTTCACCATAGATGCTGGAGATAGGCACCCGCCCCACTGTGACCATGAAGGCTGGAGTGGGAGAAAATGGATGGATGGATGTTTTGTCTTCTGTACAAAGACAGAGATTTCTATCCTTAACAACCGTCACTAGTAATTCTTTGATTTTCCAAAGTACATTTGGAAATAATAAAGTTTGATAATGTGTTGTTGGGGTACTTCATTCCCACAGACATCGTAGCCAACAGCTGAAATGCATCTAATTACAGCAGCATGTAATAACACTTGCAACATGTGTATGCTTGTGCACTACTATGAAATGTAGCTTTCACTCAGGAAGTTAGGTTGAATGTTTTTTTTTTTTTTTGTGGATCCTTGTTGTTGTTTCTTTCTTACCTGGATTAGCATTGTAGTGATCTTTATCACTGAAAATAAAGACTGAAAGTGGGGGAATAATTTAGAATCTTTCTTTGCTAAGCAATATGTATTAAGGAAAATGAAAGGCTCACAGAAAAGTAAAAAAAAAAAAAAAACTGAACATATTTTGCTTAAATTCCTCCAACATAATGTACAGCTGTTGGAAATATCTGTTGGACGTTCATGTATTAGTAATCTTTGAGCTGCATTGGTAAATATTGCATATGTAAATGTGTGTGCTTACTTAAGGTAATAGCATGAAAAGCTGTGGTGGGGCATGCCAGCAAAAAACTCTGAGCCTGTTTGGAGTCACATCGCTTCTGTCACTGTGCTCAGGATGAAATTCAGAGCAGACAGATGGAGCAGCCTGCAGGAAAAAATAATAACAAAAAAGGAAATATTAATAAATAATTATAAAAAAATAGCATCAGGTATTGGCTATTGTCTATTTTGATTAAAGAAATGCTTGTCAAAAAAGTTTGCATGCTTCCCCTTGCATGTTTTTTTTTTTGTTGATTTATCCTTTTGTTCCAGGTCTTTAAGTTTGGAAGGCATCCCAATGAATTTTAATTTTTTTACATTTTCACAAAAAAAGTATTTGCAAAGCATATTTCTTTGCAACTATTACCACCTTATTACATACTTTAAACCTAAATGTGTGATATATGTATATGTATATGTGTATGAATGATTTTAAAGATAACTGCATCTAGGATTTGTGCAATAATTTCTTTAAAACGTTACAAAAAAAAAAAACTAATAAAAAAGATCTTAAAGCATGCAGATCCAAAGTTTGAAATACATTTCTCCTCAGATTGGCTGCTGGGCTTGATATCATTGTTCTGTTGGTGACCCATTTGGAGTAAGTTTAAGCTGCCAAGCAGACAGCCTCAAATTTGACCCCGAAAAAACTTGGCTTATGTAGTTTACCTGCTAATAGGATATTACAAAGGAAGATAGACATGTTTAAGTTTTTGCAGTTTCTTCATTAAACCCAGCAAATTGATTAGCAATTGCTAATTGCAATTATATCAGAAACTATCATGACCTTGGCATTGGTGACTTGCTTAATGGTTCTTCCATTCACCTGTCTAGCTCCACCCAGTTTATCATCACTGTTGATCTTATTAACCCACTCCTGCCTCTATTTAAGCTGCTTTATCCCAGTCATCAGTGCCAGATTATCGGTCTCCGCCAGTCACGTGACTTTTGTTGCTAAGACGCCATTTTAGGTGGAAAAGGCGTAGTGTAAACAACCGCAGCATAGCTAAACGAAGGACTAAAGGCCCGTTTACATAGCAGCCTGTCCAAGATAAGTCATTACAGTTAACATAAGCCTGAAAACAGGGGCGGATTTAGGAAAATCGGTCTCCGCCAGTCACGTGACATTTGTTGCTAAGACGCCATTTTAGGTGGAAAAGGCGTAGTGTACCGCGCCCGAGGTAAACAATTGACGTCACTTGGCGGAGACCGATTTGAGCCTTTGTTGAGAGTTCTCTAGCGCACCTTTTGTTGTTCTGATTGGCTGATCCAGACCAGTTCTGCCCTTTGACTTTTGAGCCCGCCCATTCCTGCTTCGGATTTGTTTGCCTGATCTGTCTTTGGACTCCTGCTGGTTTCTGCCTGTGGACTGAACCTGGACCTGACTCTTGACTTCGACTTGGATTTCCCGTCGGTACCTCTTCGGATCTTTGATCTTCTGGTCTGGACTCCTGTTAAACTCTTCGACACCGGCTTTGGCTTCGTCTTCCGAAAAGTCCCACTTTCCTTCGTCTGCTTGGATCTGAATGTCAGCCAGTTTAGCAGCCTTCAGACTCCTGCTCCTGGCGGCGTTTGCTGTGTGCTGTTGTATACCATCCGGCTGGATTCCACTCCTTCTTCTGGGCACAGACTGAACTCTAAAACCATGTTTGCGACTCACGCTCGTAATTGTGGTCACTAACCTGAGTTTTCCCTACACAGAAATTCCGGCCTTTGACGCCCTTGTTGCTGAGTTGCAGATCCGACGTATTTCGTGAATCACGCTTATCTGTCTGCTTCGAATTCTGGGTTCTCAGTTCTGAGCCTTGACAGAAACATATTAACCTTGTGTAAACCAAGAATTCTCCTGCAAAACAACATTAACAATTTAACATAACAATTTAATTAAGAAAAAGAATAATTTTAACCAGCTTTGACATCTATGTCTATTTAATGGCCAGCAGTTTATTTTTTTTATAATGAAGGATTTTATCTCATCTTGTCTTGTTCTTTGTTATACATTACATTGACTAAGAAGCTTGGAAGGATGCAAGACATTTGGACATTTTCTCCCACTAGTTTTTTACTCCTATATATCATAATTCATGGAAGAAGAGTAACTTGAGACTTTAACATTTCTAACAACCCTGTCCTCAGAGCCTGTCCAGCACATTTGGTGCCTTAAGATGATAAAAATGTATTTATTATCTGTAAATTTAAATAAAAAGAGTAAAACTAGAATTTTCTTATTTCCTTGTTTGAGCTTTTGTGTTTAAGTCACAATTTATTCAGTGTTTCTAGTGTGTGAGGTGAAGGTGGGGTGTTTCTGTGTAACTCAATCTCCCTCAACACAGACAACAGACATATGGTCACCAGGCAGGATGACATAACAGTTGCAGCTGGGAATAACCTCACACCTATAAAATATATGCTTATTGCTGTTAATCTTATGTTTCTGATACTTTATCTTCACACATCTGCGTCTAAACGTCCACGCCTCAGCATAAACAAGGGTGTTCTCTAAGAGTTCTGGCTTCACTTACTTATCCTTCCGGTGGTCTGTCAGGTATTCGTGCCCACGCCTCTATCTTCTTTCTGATGTCTCCTCCATCCAGTCCTCATCTCGCCATGGTTGGTTCCTCCAGCTCACCTTCTGCCCTCAGGTTTTCCCTTCTCTGCTGTGTCTCCCTCACACACCCCTGAAGGATCGGTTGCTGGTGAGCGTGCTGCCCCTGTCACATGAGAAACCAAGAGCCTGACACCTTATGCTTTAACTGCTTCGCTGCCAAATGTCATGTTGATTGGATGTAAAATTTACACGTTTGAGCAGCGGACACCAAAAAGTGCTGAAATAGCTAAATTAGGCCATTCAGCTAATTTTAGCCTGAGATTATTTTAGGAAACACTTAAAGGGACCAAACTGACATTAAACGATTGAATCATATCCAGAATATAAAAAAAGACTGACTTCTATTCATTTTAATAACTGACCCCTTAATATAGGCTCTGGAATAAATACTGAAGCTCTTAACATCCAAATATTTATAACTTTACATTCACTTCATTATTTCTGCAACAATCAAAGTAATCCACATATATAAGAAAAAAACAAGTAAAATCGATTCAGAAATTGGGTTATGGTTAAATTTGGGGTTATTGTTCTTCTTTTGGTAATAACCAACTTATGGAGAAACATGTATAATTGTTCAGGGGGGATTTGGGGTCATTCTTTTATTTTATTTACAGCTGTTTTCAGATCTTAAAGACACTCTGCATAATAACCTTCTGTTCTTTCCTAGCTTTTTAGCAAGTGAACCCAGATGTTGAAAGTTAATTTGACTGAGTAATTGAAGCTCATTGTTCTGTAAATTACAGCAAATTTGAAAACTTAAACCTTGGACTTAATTTGAATTATTTGTGTATAATATCAATGACAGACTGCTGCACCCTAAATGCACCAGGGAGCGTTATCACAGATCCTTCCTCCCAGCAGCTGTAAGACTGTATAACCATCATTGTTACCAATAATCTCAATAAGTTGCTACTTTCATGCTGATTTTTGCACAGTTTCTGTGTTAGTTATTTAATAACATACTGCTGTCATTTTTGCACATCTCTGGTGTTGCTGCTATTTTCACATAACCATTGCTATAAAAATGTCCACAACCGTATATTATTTATTCTACAGATCCACAGTATATATATTGTAAAATCACTGTAGAGTACAACATTGTTTAATTTATAGCTCTGTCGCTTATTTTGTTATTTTTATAAACGTTTTAAGGACCACGTTTCTGTGGTCATTTTTGCTGTCATATTTGCTGCTGTAACACCTAAATTTCCCCATTGTTGGACAATAAAGGGATTTCTGTTCTATCCTAGCTGCAATGTTTTTAATTAATGTAACATATTCTTGTGTTTTTTGAGTAAATTTAAGTTAAACCTTGGACTTGCATTTATTAAACGTAGGCATATAAAGAGAAACTGAACTGTAGTAGGGAGGTAATGGGGTAGTCTTGACAATAAGTTCGCTTTAGCCTTGGGTGGTTCTAGACTGGAGCAAACAGGGACCAGTGCACCTGTAGAACTGGTATTGGCCCCTGTAATGGTATAATACTAAAATGTATCATGATGATGTGTGCTGGCCCTGAAACCAGAACTGAAAGGTCCCTTGAGTATTTTTTTCTTTTTTTTTTTTTTTTT
>NW_015150646.1:332459-336459 GCF_000732505.1 Cyprinodon variegatus
ATTTTATATTTGAGTTCTGGGGCGAACATTTTTCCATTGTCATAACTTAACTACTTTTATCAATAATAATTCTGCATACAATAGATATCTATAAGTACTAATATCTACAAAAATTTATTATTTAAGTTCTTATTAAAATTGCTATTTATCTATGATTTCAATAAAGACTCCTAGATCACTTGCAGAGACATCATTTTATTTACCCCATATAACACAAAAATGTAGTTCTGAAAAGACCATGAATTCTGTACTTATCATCTTTAATGTTAGTATATTGATGTGCATAATTAACCACAAAGAATTCAAATGTTTTGAATATTCCACCTGAGAGTATTACTGCTGCCACCGTCAGTATCAGAGGGAATAAAATGGTAGGGGTGGCCACAGGGGTGGCCGATGATTGGCTAATGGTGGGGCTGGCCCCATCTAGTTTCGCCCCTGCTCACAGTTACCAACTAATGGATCACATTTACTGAAGTCTCAGAGTTAACAATGGCATACACAGATTAAGACTGGAATTAACATTTTATTAAGCTTATAAAACATATTCTTGGTTAAAAAAAAATTATTATTATTATTATTATTCTAAGTTCTCATTAAAAAAAATTAAGTTGTAGAAATGGATTTTATGTTCTTTCAGCATGCATTTTTTTTCTACCATTAATTCAAATGTGATTAAATAACTCTTATTTTGTTTTTCAAATTGACACTTTCTTTATTTTCGTATTCATATTCACTACCTGTGCATAATTTGAACAAACATCTCCCTTTTTCTCATCGAGGCAGCAGCTATCGACTGATCGAGTCTGCCCAGATCCAGCGCGCATGCGCAGTAGAGCGTTCAATAAAGATGCCGATGTGGCCAAAACAAGACCCTAACCTTCTAATCTCTCCTTTTTAATCAGGTATTCAAAATGAAAGCGTTTATTCTGGCTGTGGTTTTTGCGTGTGGCTTTGCTGCAGGGAGTGAAGACGAGAGGCTGCCTAATAAATGTGAAGGTATGAAGAGAGAGAGAGAGAGAAAAAAAAACTGGTGTAAAACTGGGGCTGTGAAGATAGTTAATTTTTATAATGCATGTAAAAAGTTATCTTTAGAGTTATTAAGGGAGTTGACAGAAAATTTAAAGGAGAATATTATATGTTGTGGAGATTTAAATGCACATAGCACTTTATGGGGAAGTCAAAATGATAGTAATGGAGAAGTAATAGAAGAAATGATTGATATAAACAATCTAATATGTTTAAATGATGGAAAGGGTACACTAATAAATATTAGGAAAATGAAACAATAGGAAGGGATCATTATGATACAGTGATAGAATTAGGATTGAATATGGAAGAGAAAAATTTAGAATGATTACTGAAAGACATTTAAAGACAATTAATATTCATCAAAATATAAAGGGTCAGCTAAAGAAGCTGCTAAACAGTCAATTAATCTGAAAGAAGGGAAACATAAAAAGAAAATTGTACCATGGTGGATAGAAGCATGTGGAAATTTGATTAAACTTCGAAATAAAGCATTTAAAGTATGAAAAAGAACTCATAATATACAACATCTTATTGGATATAAAAGGCAGCAGGCAATGGTGAGAAAAACAATTAAAGATGCAAGGAAGATATATTGTTTTTTTGTTTTAACTGATCAAGGTAAAAACTTTACAATGCATGGTTTTGAACTTGTCATTTGCTTAATTATTCCAAGCTCAGAAAGCGGCAGAGTGACATAAGCCTAAAGACAAACTAGTAGTTATGAGGATGAATATGATTATGCATTTCATTATGTTGGGTTAAAACATACAGCTTAGAAAACTATATATTTTTTTTTTAGGGTTGAGTCTTGTTTCCTCATTTAACTCCTTATCATTTTGTGGCGGTAATGCACTTTAACTAGTTTGCCAACCACCATAAAAGCTTACAATAAGAAGAAGAGGAAAAAAAGAAAACAGCTGAGCACTGATTGATTGCAGCAGATCTGCAATCTGTAAAAGTGTCCATTTCATGAGTCTCTAATCAGTATCTAAAGGATTTTAACTTGTCTCTGTGTGTCAGTGTGTAAAATTCTGACCACGGAGCTGCAGGAGGCTCTGGAGAAAACGGGTCGCTCCAAAGAGGTGCTGGAGGTGGGAGAGGTGTTGGACACGGGCAAGAGGAGGAGGAAGATTAGATACAACACCTCGTAAGTCTGGGCTGTCTCTTATGTTTTTATCTTTTTCATGTTTAACCAATGTCAGGATGGAAAAGGAAGGGTCTTTACCTTTTTTTCAGTCTGTGAGCCCAAATGGAGAGAAGGAGAACCACTTTACTAATATATGTAGTGCAAATAGC
The DNA here is from genome assembly GCF_000732505.1 of Cyprinodon variegatus. Taxonomy (NCBI): domain Eukaryota; kingdom Metazoa; phylum Chordata; class Actinopteri; order Cyprinodontiformes; family Cyprinodontidae; genus Cyprinodon; species Cyprinodon variegatus. The sequence goes on from NW_015150646.1 coordinate 334,788, forward strand.
CCCNTACAATGCATGGTTTTGAACTTGTCATTTGCTTAATTATTCCAAGCTCAGAAAGCGGCAGAGTGACATAAGCCTAAAGACAAACTAGTAGTTATGAGGATGAATATGATTATGCATTTCATTATGTTGGGTTAAAACATACAGCTTAGAAAACTATATATTTTTTTTTTAGGGTTGAGTCTTGTTTCCTCATTTAACTCCTTATCATTTTGTGGCGGTAATGCACTTTAACTAGTTTGCCAACCACCATAAAAGCTTACAATAAGAAGAAGAGGAAAAAAAGAAAACAGCTGAGCACTGATTGATTGCAGCAGATCTGCAATCTGTAAAAGTGTCCATTTCATGAGTCTCTAATCAGTATCTAAAGGATTTTAACTTGTCTCTGTGTGTCAGTGTGTAAAATTCTGACCACGGAGCTGCAGGAGGCTCTGGAGAAAACGGGTCGCTCCAAAGAGGTGCTGGAGGTGGGAGAGGTGTTGGACACGGGCAAGAGGAGGAGGAAGATTAGATACAACACCTCGTAAGTCTGGGCTGTCTCTTATGTTTTTATCTTTTTCATGTTTAACCAATGTCAGGACGGAAAAGCAGGGGTCTTTACCTTTTTTCAGTCTTTGAGCCCAAATGGAGAGAAGGAGAACCACTTTACTAATATATGTAGTGCAAATAGCCCCTGTGTATTTGATGTTACTGTAAATTAGACTTAACTTTATAATATTCCTTGGGATTACTCCTTCAGGGAAATTCTGGTTCTGGTAGCTTACATAGAGTACAAAGAGTTAAAGCAAAATGCCGTCAAAGAAAACAAAATGACAGACAATATAAAAAGTGTGCATATAGTACAAAAAAGTATTAAAAAAGAAAAAAAAAAGTTGTAATGTCCTAGAGTACGTTTCCCTGAGATATAGAAAATATCTGCACAGTAGAGAGCTAAGGGAAGACTACACAGTAGTTGACATGGGTTATTGCACAGTGAGAGAGAAGAATATTGCACGAGTGACAATAGGTAATGTTTTACGTAAGGCGTCCTTGTCTCTACCACCGTCCCCAGAGGGTCCAGCTTCTTGCCAATCACAAAGCCGGCTCGCCTCACCAGTTTGTTCAGTCTGGATGTGTCCTTCATGGATGTGCTGCTCCCCCAGCACAGTGTAGAAGAGGACACTGGCAACCACAGGCTGGTACAACATCTCCAACAGCTTATTGCAGATGTTGAACGACCTCGGTCTCCTCAGGAAGTACATCCTGCCCCTAGTCTTCCTGTGCAGGTGGTTGGTGAGTGTTGACCAGTCCAGTTTATTATCTAGCCACGCCCCAAGGTATTTGTATAAATCCACTGCCTCCCCCTCAGCCCCCTCCAGTAGTACGGGCTTAGACTTTGGTCCATTCCTCCCAAGTCTATGACCAGCTCCTTTCTCTTGGAGATGTTTCGCTCCAGGTGGTTGGTGCGGCACCAGGTGGCAAAGTCCCCCACCAGACTCCTGTACCCCTCCTCTCTGTTGTCCCTGATACACTCCACAATGTCATCTTCGTACTTCTGTACGTGACACAGCTCAGAGTTGTAACAGAAGTCAGAGGTGTAAGAGGACAGGGCCCAGCACTTTGCTGTGGGGGGTCTCCAGTGCTGCTGATCAGTTTCAGAGATTGTGTCTTTCAGCCTGACATACTGTGGCCT
>NW_015150646.1:338064-348577 GCF_000732505.1 Cyprinodon variegatus
TGGAAAAGGAAGGGTCTTTACCTTTTTTTCAGTCTGTGAGCCCAAATGGAGAGAAGGAGAACCACTTTACTAATATATGTAGTGCAAATAGCCCCCGTGTAATTGATGTTATACGTCTCATTTGTATTTTTCTACTGTAGATTAGACTAAACTTTATTATATCCCTTGGGATTACTCCATCAGGGAAATTCTGGTTCTGGTAGCTTACATAGAGTACAAAGAGTTAAAGCGAAATGCCATTAAAGATAACAAAATGACAGACAATATAAAAAGAGTGCATATAGTACAAAAAAGTATTAAAAAAGAAAAAAAAAGTTGTAATGTCCTAGAGTACGTTTCCCTGAGATATAGAAAATATCTGCACAGTAGAGAGCTAAGGGAAGACTACACAGTAGTTGGCATGTGTTATTGCACAGTGAGAGAGAAGAATATTGCACATGAGTGACAATAGGTGATGTTTTACGTAAGATGTCTAAGGAGGGGGGTGCTGACCCTTGTCCCTCCTCCTATCACCTCCTCCTTCCCCTAAGTGAGGGGTTGTACAGCTTGATGGCTTGAAGAACAAAGGAGTTCAGCAGTCTCTCCCACTGATCAGGCTCCTCTGAGTGGTAAAGATAATGGCTGGCATTGTTCATAATGTCCAGCAGTTTAAGCGTCCTTGTCTCTACCACCGTCCTCAGAGGGTCCAGCTTCTTGCCAAGCACAGAGCAGGCTTGCCTCACCAGTTTGTTCAGTCTGGATGTGTCCTTCATGGATGTGCTGCTCCCCCCGCACAGTGTAGAAGAGGACACTGGCAACCACAGGCTGGTAGAACATCTCCAGCAGCTTATTGCAGATTTTGAACGACCTCGGTCTCCTCAGGAAGTACATCCTGCCCCTAGTCTTCCTGTGCAGGTGGTTGGTGAGTGTTGACCAGTCCAGTTTATTATCCAGCCACACCCAAAGGTATTTGTATGAATCCACAGCCTCCCCCTCAGCCCCCTCTAGTAGTACCGGCTTAGTCTTTGGTCCATTCCTCCCATAGTCTATGACCAGCTCCTTTTTCTGGAGATGTTACTTCTAGGTGGTTGGTGCGGCACCAGGTGGCAAAGTCCCCCACCTCTCTGTTGTCACTGATACAATCCACAATGGCGGTGTCATCTTCGTACTTCTGTACGTGACACAGCTCAGAGTTGTAACAGAAGTCAGAGGTGTATAAGGTTAAGAGGACAGGGCCCAGCACTTTGCTGTGGGGGGTCTCCAGTGCTGCTGATCAGTTTCAGAGATGGTGTCTTTCAGCCTGACATACTGTGGCCTATCTGTGAGGTAGCTGGAGATCCATGCCACCAGGCAGGGGTCGACTCCCATTCTATTCAGTTTATCTCTTAGCTCAGTTTGTCTCAACAGCTTGATGGAAAATGGGCAAAGTAGAGTCCAAGGTTGCATGGTCAAAGTCACCCAAAATGATTAAAAATGCAAAAAGGTTCTGATTTCGTAGTCAGGCTGTGGCAGCGTGTATCTCCTCGCATTCAGTGGCTGAGCAGCTCTTGGGGGAATGTAAACACAGATGACGATCATGTGACTGAATTCCCTCGGCAGATAATATGGCTGCATGCCAACGGCGAACAGCTCAAGGTCCCGGCAGCATAACACAGTCTTTACGGAGGTATGTCCTGAGTTACACCAGCGGTTGTTGACAAACATGATCAGGCCCCACTAGCTTTGGTGTCTCTGTTGGCTCTCACTGCAGTGAATCTCAGGAGGTCCACATTACCTTCCGCTACGAGGTGGTTTAGCCTTTTCTTGGTGAAATCAGCAGGCCGCTTTCTCTATAAATTTGCAGGTTGTTCAGTGCAGTCAGGTTGTCAATCTTGTTAGACATCGAGTTCACATTCCCCATGATTATGGAGGGGATCAACGGTTTGTAGCTCCTCGAATTCTCTGCTAGCCTAGCCCGATACTTATGCTTTCTGTCCCCATTGTTTCATTAAATGCTGAACACTTCTTATACCTCTGTTTTTTTTAACTATACAGCTAACTTTTTAAATTTTTTTCTTTGAATAGTATTATTTCTGCATTTTTTTATGTATTTTGTCAACTTTTTCAAGCATTGTGTCTACTTGTTTTGCCATATTTTGCCATATAACAGTGGAATGATAAAGTCCTTTATTTTTCTAATTATACCCCCTTTTTCCCTCGATCCATCCATATTATTGATAAACCCGCTCATTACCTGCAAAGAGCTGCGGTCTTGTAGCCATAATCGTAATAAAAACTCCATAATCTGGGTCATTTTTGGAATGTGTAAATATTAAAATAAAATTGACCCGAAAATCGAGCCTTGAGGAACCTCTATGTGTGATTTTTTTTTTTTTTTTTTTTTTTTTTAACATGTCCAAAATACAGCATTAATTCAGGAATGCTTCAGATAGAAGATTGTTTTGGAACTATATAAATAATTTGGTGTAGTAAACAAATTCCAGTAAGGCTTAATGTTTGTTATATTTGTGTTGGATCTTATGTTTTCTATGCATTTCTCCATGTAGACATTTGGCCTTGGAAGCTTTGTTTCTTGTCTCTTTATTAGAGGTCAGTATTAAACTTTTTTGTTCTATTTTAGAGAAACTCGGCTGACGGAGGCAGTGGACAACATATGTGAGCGCATCCTGCAGTATAAAGTTCACGCTGAGAGGCCCGGTAGTCTCAGATACGCCAAGGTAATATTTTCTTACATTTTATGTAAATTGGAGCTAGCAGTGGTCACCGCTGGATTATTTTCTACTATTTCATCACCGTATTAAACTGTGTAGATTCAAACATTTGGTTTGTCTTCTTGTCATTTGGCTGCAGGGTTCCAGTCAAACCATGATGACTCTGAAGAATCTGGTCAACAAAGGAGTGAAAGTAGACCTGGGTATGCCCTATGAGCTCTGGGACGAACCGTCTGCTGAGGTGACAGACATGAAAAAACAGGTAAGATGGAAAACACCCAAAGGCTCGTGTTTGCCCTGCAGTGTTTCCATGTGGACTGGCATTGAAAGACAAAGTTTTATCTTTTGTTTGAACAGTGCGAGACAATGCTGGAGGAGTACGAGGAGGTGGTGGAGGACTGGTACTTCCACCATCAGGACCGGAGGCTGGAGAACTTCCTCTGTGAGAACCACGTCCTGAAGACGTCAGAGCAAGGTTCCGATGTTCAAACACGGCAGCATTGCATGTTTTTCTTTATTTTTTTTTAAGGGAAATTTTAGCTAAAGTTATACATGATGAAAAATGTAATAATTTGATCTCTTTTTGTAATTACTCAAATGAGAGGCACATAATCCTCATCATTTGACCAGGTGCCTCATACGAAACAAATTGTGGCAGGAGGAAAAAAACAAAAACAAAACCCAGACAGGTTTTTTGGTGCCCGAGGCGAGATAAAGCTGAATACAATAAACACAAATGAGGAAAAATTTGATAACACCCACAAAAAACATTCAAGATTTTAGAAAATATTTCCAAAGCAGCTGAAAGGTTTTTGCATTTCACTGAATAAGGAGCGACAATCCAGCTAAACCCTGTTTCCTTAGATCCATTTCTGCTCTAATACACCTGAACCATATTATTAAGTCAGTAGCAGGACTAGAGAACTTGTTTGATTGCTGAGGATGTATTTGAGCCATTTTTTTCAGGTGTATTGGACAAAAACTAAAAGCTGTAAGACACGATCTGTGACATAGACCAAGGCCCAATACCAAACTGGGCCGCTAAGCACCAACCCTGAGCGTTAACCCTCTGTTATTGGATGTTTAGCGAGTCTGCATAAGGACAGACTCGCTGGAATTTGGCATCAGGTGTAGCAGTAGTATTGGGCCTTGGTGTAAACCACAGATTGCTGTGTTACAGCTTTTAGTTTAGGTCCAATAAAACGAAAAAAAATGATTCAAATACATCCTCAGAAAGCAATGGCAGAGGAAGCGCGTGCATTTAAATCTAAGTTCCACCGGTTTGCTGCATTTTCATTACACTGATGAAAAATCACAAGTTAGGTATAAGAAAAAATTTAATTCCAAAGTGGACAGTCCAAATAGTTTCTTGGACTGTATACATTTGTTTTAACAAAGGGGTGAATGTTATATTTTATGTCACCCTGTGCTAAAGAGCTACAGCCACGCACATGGGACGTCACTGTGTTGCCTTAGCAACGACTACTTTCTTTATCTGTTGAAGGGAAGAGGCCGTTCCATTCCCCCACCCCCCCCTTAAATCATGGCGCCTTCCACAGCTGCGAGTGTGACTTTATTGCGCATGACATAATGATAGTTAAAGTGATAGCGGTGAGGGAGCGGTCTGAGATTCAGCCCAAGAGTTTTAAAATGGTCCCCAAACTCGGGGCCATTAGGGGCCAAGTGTTTCTATGCTGATGCACACCCGACTTCAGTGACTAGGTGATGCATTCATTTAAATTATGAAGGACTATAACTGAATTTTTGGAAATTATTGTAAGCAGAATACAACTGCTTTTTATTGTGTAACATTAAATACTAGCATTTAAAATCTGAAGGGGGAAAAAAAAGTATCATAAATTAAAAATGTAAAGGTTTTGCCGTTATGCTCCTGAAGTTTTTGTGTTCCTACATGCAGACTGTCTGAAGGAGGTGTGGAAAGGTGACACGGGCGATAAAGGAGGAGCTGAAGAAGTAAGCGGAGCGGAGAGAGTGGAGAGCGCTGCACACGACGCTGGAGAACTCTGAGGAAAAAACATGAAAGGAGAGAGGATTACGCTACACTCCAGCATTAAACTGCAGCTGCAGCTCCAAGGACAAAGGCAGAAATTATCTGTGCTTATGGGACAATCTTTACTTTTAGAAATAACACTTTTTTTATAATTTATACAGATTTTGCATCATTTTACTCCCATTGCACCATGTACAGTTTTATATACTGGAATAAATCTTTTCTTTTTTAAACATTGTTGACTTGTTTAATGCATGTCTCTTGGATCTTTGGAAGGTTAGCAATCATTTGTTGGAGTCCGTGCTGCTCAGCTAATCAGACCCCATCAGATTCAGCTGTTCCTCTCTTGGCCCCTCTAAACACACCAAATCAGAGAAGCAGCAAAACCAACCAAAACAATGAGTGTTTTTCCTTCCTTTTTCTTATTAACTGCCTGTTTTCTCCAAGCTAGGAGCTACACGTATCCAACCGAACAGCTTTTTCTGACCTACTCTGACCTGGCTGCTCTCAGACTGAGCTTCCTGCTGCAGTCTGATCTCCAGGCCCTATTGGTGAGCTGTCAGGAAGACAGCATGGAGATAACGATGAGGCCACATCTCTTAGACCCAGACTTCCCTGTGAAGCTTGTCGAATGAGGCTCGGATCACCTGTTTCTGGATGGGATCGCTGCACCACCAGGCGTCGGTTAAACAGAGAGTTCATCATCAGTGCTTCTCTGGCTGAGTGTGGCAGCAGACTGATGGTGGGCGAGACCTTTTCACCCTCAGCTGCTCCAGTTGAGAGCTGCTTCATGCTGCCCCCTGCTGGCTATTTTTTCTAATGGTAATTTTTGGGTTGTTTATTTTTCAGTATACAGGCGATGGATGCAGTTCTGTGCAGTAATACACTTCTGTTGTTCTTGGATGGATTATCACCTGGTGACACTTTCCAAATGGTTACCATTCCAGTACCGTGTCGCTACAGAAGGTGAAAAATTATGGACATTTGAATTAGTAATCGTTTTTAATAATCGGATTAATCGTAATTAAATAATCATCAACTAATTTAGCAATCGATTAATCGTTTACTGGAGTATAGAGACTCTAAAACATGCCTTTAGCTGAAAGACTGACCAAAATTGTAAGAATATATATATAAATACTTTGAATTTAAGTTAAAAGAGTCAATATGCTATATCCAGAACTATAGTGGAAAAGTTTTTGTTTCACCTGGTTTCATTTAATAAAAACTTTTCTTTAAGGAACATTTAGCTATCCGATTATTAATGGATTGTCTTTTTATATATCTAAACAATTTCATTAATACAAAAACTGAGCCCTGTAGACTCAAATAAGGATCCTCTGGGGTTTCTGAGTGTTTTATGGTTTGATCCATGATTGTCGGCTCCTCTAAAAACTTGCCAGTCAGTGGAAATATAATATTTCACCAATAAACAAACAAAATTTGACTTTAATTATACAGCTACACTTTATTTACAACAGTTATTTGCTGCTTAATGTTGTAATCAGTTTGCATTTTTATATATTACCACCTTTCACATGTTTATTAATCTGCCTGGAGTCTTGTGTTTTTTAACTGAAGGAGGTTTGCTGTGAGCAGTGGAGCTCTGAAGCCAACATGGACGTCCCTCTACTCCGTCCACTCGGCTCATCTCAGCCTCGATTTCTGACGGGTGAGATGTCCGCAGAGTGCTGGGAAGAAACAGCCATGCAGCTGCTTAGTATGAAAAGGCTGAGGCCTTTCTGCTGACCTTGTCTAAAACCTTCATAGCTGTCTTGAAATGTACGTTCTTTCTTTCTACACTGAAAAAAATAAAATAAAGCAACCATTTTTTGGCATTTACCTAATCATATTTAGTTACTTTAACGCAATTGTTTCATGTTAGCTGGATAGGCCATAAAACAATTGTGTTAAAATAACTAAATATGATTAAATAAATGCACAAAAGCAGTTGCATTAGTTTTTTCAGTGTAAAACCTTTAGATTTCTGAGGTTTTAACTTATTTGTTAATCCTTAGTCCATTGAGAGCATTTCAGTTCAGTTTTCTTCGCCTTAAGAACAAATTGTCTCTCAGTTTTCCCTGTCTTTAAGCTTTTGTTGTGGAGGTTATACACAGATTTATTGCAGAAGCAACTTTACACAGTGTTGGCTGTGGGCTTTTCAGATGAAATTAGTTTCTCTTTTCCCTTTTAGAAATAAGTAATACTTTCAAGTTAAATCCTACTGATTACATAGAGGACTCTGGTGGAACAAAATGTTTACGTTTCAAGAAATTTTAAAGTTCCTCATATTCCTTTAGAGTAATTTTTTTAAAGAAAATCAAAATGGTATAAACGAAGAACATCTGACAGAATTGTTGTGGTTCTGTTTGCTTTGGTTTGTTATCATTTTATAGGTTTTAAATACACTGAAACTTAATTTTTTTTCCCCCATCAGACAACTGGACTAGTGAGAGAAACTCACCCGTTTACTTAATGAGTGAAATGGTGAACATCCAAGGCTCAAAAGGCCATCATCATCATCATCATCATCATCATCATCATCCTCCTCTTTGCCTGTATGCAGGCAGCTGTGTGGACACCCTGAGCCGTGATGTGGACTCCCATCCCAGATACCCCTTCATAGACCACCAGAGGTGAGTCCTACATCTTCAATGTCCTCTGCACTTCCTCCACAGTCAATCCATCCATTTCCTTCTTGCAATAATTTCTGGAGCTGGAGGAGTTAAATCTTACAAAGACATGTCTGATGTTTGCAGATGTTTCATAGACTCCCAGCTGAGTGGCTCCGGCTCCAGCTTCCTGCCCCGGGTCTGGGACGAACTCCTCCACATTCAGCTGGAGCCATTCTTCTTCCACCAGGACCGCAGGAACTCAGTCAGTGCCAATTTTAATGCTTTATCTTCTTAGTTCCTGCATAAATGATACAAAAAAAAAACACACACAACTGTCCTTCTATCCTCCCTGCAGATTTTCCTCACATGCTACATGGAAGCTGTCCCTATCTCAAAGAAGGACCCAGAGAATAAAGCCTGCTCTTTTATAGCTGGAAGGTCCATGTTTGGGAAGATTAAGGCATACAAAGAAAAAAAAATCAAAAAATCATGTTATAAAACACATCTGGTTTGCTCTCAGGTGGAGATCAGCAGATGGGGATGATCGTGTGTGAGAGCTGCAACAGAGCAGGAGAAAGGGCTGACAGCAGCAGTGCAGATTTCAGCCACGAGAGGGGGCTAATGAGTCGCAGAGAGCAGGGCTTTAACGCTGGAAAGTGCTTGGTTTCCTGACCAGCAGATGATAACCAAGATGTTGTTTTATTGCAGAGCTGCAAAGAGAGATGAGTTTGGGTCCAATCATTTTCCTTCAGGAGGGAGATGACAACAGCAGCTCTGGATCCTGTAAAGAGGACTCAAAGATTTCATATTGCTGCCAGCTAGAAGTTGTTTGCTCATAATTTCACTTAAAGAAAGACAAAACATATTAGTGTGTGGAACTAGGCATCTAAAGAAGAAGAAACGTGATAAATATAATATGAAAACGTTAAGACTAAATTACAGGATATTGCAGCTGCCTTTAAAAGTTTTTTTTTTTAGAAAAACCTCTGCATTCTGGACTCCCTGTGTTGCCAAGGTTACGAATAGCCAGTGCTGATGTCTGCAAAAATAATAATTCCTTATAAAAACAGAGGCTGTGAGAAAAAAAAAAGTTTGTTTTTTTAATCAGAAAAATTGCACAAAACTGTTTCTGCTCAATTTCATAGTGTCTTGCAAAAGCATTCAAACCTCACTTGACAACAAAGTATTTTATTAGGTTTTCATGTATCAGTTCGATTATCGCTGCCTTACCTACTGCGGAGTGGGAGGACAGATATATATTTACAGGGAAAAAAAACAGAAAAGGAACTGTAGTGACCTATCTCTGCTGTGATACTTCAAAATAAAATCCAAAGCAACCCTTTGTCCTCAAAAGTCCCCAATGTGTAGATGGCATCCACATGAAAAGCTTAACTGTAGAATAAATAAGAATATATATATATTAGTGAACAAATGTAATTATGAGGACCAAAATGTACAAAACATTGCACATATTAAAACACCATCCCTACATGAAAATTGGCGCTGGCACCATCATGGGTTGGGATGCTTTGCTTCTGCATGCACAAAAAAAAAGAAAAAAAAGAAAATCCTATTATGATACTATAGCATTTTTTCAGAACTTCTTTTTCTGCAATATTTGCACCCTTTTCCCCTAATCTTAAGTGGCTGGTTAGAGACAAGGAAATACTGGAAAAGGCTCCAGAAACCTTGCGACTGGGGCAGAGGTTCGCCTCTAGGAGGACACTGACTCTGAAAAAGCACCTAGAGCTACAACAGCATGGTTTTAATCAATGCATCTATGTATTAGAACGGTTTAGTCAAAGCCTAGATCCAAATTTGATTCAGAATTTCTGTCCAGACTTGAACATTCAAATTCAAGGAAACTTCCCAACCAATTAGAACAAGAAAAACAGAATCTTAACTCATGCCACACTATTCCGATTTTTTTGTTTTGTTTGTTTTTGTCATGCAAGACTTTGCATGAATTTCCTTCCACCTCCATGGTATGCTCTGCCTTGTGTTGGTCTGTCATAGGAGCCAGCTAGAATATACCAAATAGAAGCTACTGACATTTCCCTTCTACTAGAAAGGATATGGAAATCGAAGAGGGGATCAGCAGAGGGAAAGGAGGAAATATGATTGGCTCGTTCTAATCACCATCACCAGGAACAAACGGCTTCTCCATAGATCTGGACGGTTTAACCCAGTGTGGACAGAGGTGGGGGGAGGAGTTAAACTTTGCTAAAGTTAGAGCAGCACTACAACGTTATATGTAATGAAAAGTACAATACAGTCAAACAATTACTAGGAATATATGCATAGTAACTAATTACTTTTAATCAATTACATTTAGTTGTTCAGCTTTTCGAAAAACGAATTTACTTTTAGGAGTAGTTGTACTTTACTTTTTACTTTTACTAGTAATATACCTGTGGTTGTGTCTCCATTGTTGAGTATATTTTCTGGTTATTCTACCCACCATGTGTAACTGCATAGATCTGGTGAAAATAGAGTAAACAGTAGATGCTCTTGCTGGAAGTTCTTTATCCTTTCCTAACATATTTGCTTTACCTGCGGTAAAGAATGGTTTTATAAGATTTTACTGAAAAGAATTAAGGATTTGAAACATTTTCTTCGGCCCGTATTTTTTTTTTAATTGTCATTATTTTTTTTCTACTTTTGTTTTATCCTAATTTGTGCTTGGAAATACCCAAATTAACTGATAACTCTCTGCACGTTTATTTTAAACAGTAAACTAGATATGACAAGCCAAGTATTAGTTTTCGCTCCTACTTGAGTGATTTCCTCAATGATGACTTCCTACTTTTAGAAAAAAGTTAAAGTAATGCTGCTACTCTTAGCTGAGTGAAATGTTTTGGTTCTCTACGCAGCGCTGCAGTAAACCTAAAGAAGTAAACACATCTACGTAGCATCCTCCTCTGATGCTGGATGACCTGTAGCGTTATGTATAATCAGTAATAATCACTTGACTAAATGTTTGAAGCAGTGGCTGATGGGAGTTTTAAGCACTAACTTTGCATAGTGGTTAGCTGTGCTGCAGCTTTAACACCTACTCTGGACACTACTTTAAACCTGATTAAGTACAAATTTATTATAAATAATCCATTCTTAGTTACTCTATTATTCAATTGTTAGTTTATTTTGATTTTGCGCCTTTCATTAAATAATGGATAATTCACATGTGACAGGGAATG
>NW_015150646.1:349834-383943 GCF_000732505.1 Cyprinodon variegatus
CAAATTTATATAAAAAAATGCTTCTACAAATCAAAAACAGAATATGTTTTATATGTAGCTCCAGCTTCCCTGTTCCTGTGGAATTATGTTCCTACTTCATGATGCCGCCTCCACCGTGTCCCACTGTATGGATGGTGCTTTCAGGGGGTTGTTAAAAATGTTTAAAAAAATAAATGATCATTCATTTATCAGTTCATAATTATGCTGTACTTTGTGTTGTTGTTTTACCCTCAGTCCGGCTAAATGAAGTTCATTGGTGCTGTAAAAGTTAAATAGAAAATAAAAAAAGAGGTCCAAAATAGGTGCAATAGGAACATTCATTTAGATTTTTACAGAACTACTATATTTCTATTTCTATTTTTTCGAAAAATATCAATTATGTTTAAATAAACTTGTAGTTTTTAATATTTGTGATTACAAAAAAAGTTGTTGTATTTCCTTCTATTTGTGCAATTCTATAATGGAAATATTACCATTAAATAGAGAAAAAATATATAAAACAAATGGCTTTAACATATTTGACCTCCTGCTTACAGTTTAAAGAGTTCAGAGCCATGCAACACCACTCTGTCATTAAAAATCCCATTTAAATTCGAGGGAGATGCATAGTCTTATTAATCACCTTGGATCCAGCAGGGATTTCAAGCTCTCTTGGAGGCCCCCTACTGGTTAATGGTGGGATAGCAGCGGCTGAGATTGCTTCTTCCTCAGGCCGACTCTGAACTTCAGCTATGCAAACTATAAAAATGGCTATCTTACATATTTTATTCTTTCCGTCATCAAACCACCAACCAACAGAGCCACACCCATGCCCTGTATATAGAAATCATGACCTGTCAAAGAGGTTTGATGTTCATTTTTATGACTACATGTTGCTGCTACTTTGTTTGTTCTAACTTTTTGGTCTCTTAGCACCTCAAAGCCTCCGGGTGTGAAGTTTGGCAGCACAGAGCACCTGTCAGCAGCCACCTCAAAGAACCTGATTAAAGCAGTCAAACAATATCTTACATCATTTTAAGGGAGGCCTTCTGTTATCAATTAGTGTTTGTTTTATTAAATCCTTTCTTAAAGCTCCACGCCAGCCACCTCACGTCTCTTGTGTCTGTATTTATGTTGCCAAATCGCGTTATTGATGCAAAAACGTGCTATTTCACCCCTCAATTTAGTTTATTGCTCTTGTTCGTGGTCCAAGCATTTCTAAGGTGCACTGTAAGCACACACACACACGCAGCACACCTGGGGAAACATTCCCCGAGGGGAGCCATCAATCAGTTTTATGTCCTTCTCTGGGAAAGTTTCCTCCTATCCAATCAAGCTCCCCCCTCCCCTTCCCCCTAACCTCCCATGCTTTGGTTCTTCTTCTAATATTTCCATCTGTATCAGTTTTGCTTCACATCTGAGAGCCATCCAGCCCAGCCAATTAGCTTCAAACATTTTCTTTTTCTCCTTTTTTAGCTCTCTGGAGGATAATTGGAGCAAAGCGGAGGGCGAGACGTCAGCCCGGTCAGTGCCTCGAGTTTCCTGTGTGTCCTGAGTTTTTGCCCGCCAGTGCTAATAAAAGAGGATGTGTTTGGTGTAAAATAAAATTGCATAACAAGCAATGAAATGTTGAGCCCAGTCTTAAAGTTTCTCTTTGTTTCACTCTGAAAAAAATGGAGAAGCTGCCAAAGGAGGAAATGAAACCCCTCTTTTTTTAAACCCTGATCAAAACGTCCGAGGTGGTTTTCAAGCCTCTCTCAGTTTCACAACATCACAAAATGATGGAAAAAAACTATAAAATCACAAAACTGGAGAGCAAAACACACAGATTCCAGAATAATAGAAGTATTCATGTAGAATGGGCACTTTTACTGTACTAATATAACAGATTTAATAGATGCATTCTAATGTTTACACAAAGCAGCTTTGCTAAAGTGACCTTTTCAGATTTTCTCACGTTACAACCACAAGCTCCTATGTAGTTTATTGGGAAGTTTATGTGACACATCAACACAAAGTAGCTCATAGCTTTAAATGGAAAGGAATCGACAGATGGTTTTCAGCAGTTTCCACCGTAAAGATCTATAAAGTGTGGCATGCATTTGTTCTCAGCCATTTTCAGCTGATTTATTGAACAGAGTTCTATATACGATACTCCAATATAATGTCTTATAACTTCCTCACATTTTTCTTTTTGAAAAACAAAACACAGAGGTCCTCACAGGACAGGTACATTTACCGAATTTTCTACATAGATCAAGATTTCCTTAAAAAAGGGATGAATATATAAATAAAATGATGCAGTATTTTATGCTCTGTCACATTAACTTGCATTGAATGATTTACACCTTAATGGTGTCAGAGAAGCTTATGTATTTGAATATAGCTGTCTTTATTTAAGTTGTAGGTATCTATATCATTGTCTCATTATTCATATTTGCATGTATGCATGCATAGGCAGTTAATTTATGTATTGTTGTTTGACTCTGCATGTATGAATGGATAGATATGCACCACATCCTGCTGTTACAATAAAATTATCAGAACAAAATAAGAGTAAATTAAAGAAGTATTAATATTTTTTTAGCAAGATGCTGTAGGTCTGTTTTGGTTTAGAGAAAACCTTTATTTTAGAAGTTGGTTTAGCGGAATTTTGCCAATTTATATAAAAATAAAATAATTCGTCCATCTTCTCCAGCTTATTCCATCTGGGTTGCAGTGCCTTTCCACAGCAGTCTATGGGAAAAAGGCAGGATACACCCTGGGCAGGTCACCAGTCTGCCCCAGGCCAACACAGAGAAATGCACACACACGCTCATTTAGAGATCCCAGTTACCGTAACTTAACAGTCCTGTTTTTGATTGTGGGAAGAACTCAACGTTGCATGCATGTTCTCCTCAATGCATGTAAAGATCTATAAATGCCATGCAGAAAGGCCCCATGGAAGGGAATCGAACCCCAAATCTCCTTGCTGGAAGCGGTAGCGGTGCTACAATCTGCCTCACTGTGCAGCCCAGAACCCATCCTATATAATAATGTACTGATGCAGGTTGCATAAATGGAAATGGTTAAAGCTTTAGAGTATTTCAAAGAAAGCTCCTTCATGCACGGCCTTCTGGAGATCCGTGTATCAATGATGACATTTGCCATTTTCCCGTTTTATTGTATTTATTTTTTTTTTTCTAATGAAACAAAGTCAAATTCTCTACTGATATTGTTAAATACAAAATACTGTAGATTCACCAAGAAAACTTACATGAAACGTGAATTCAAGGGACATTTCTGCAGCAAGTGTTTTATTCCACAACAAATTCAAACACTTTGAGTAGAAATTCAAAGGATGAGATTCATGTCTTCATACCAGAGCTGATAGTTCTGAATGTGCGCCTTTTTGAGGTGAGACGCTGCGAGCGGGGAAATCTGGCTCAGTTGGTGTAAGGAGAGACACCTCCTCCCAGATTATCCCTATCATTTCCAGCCCTCCTCCTCCTTCTCCTCCTCACACACGGCGCGCGGTGCGCTCCTCTCCTGTAAAGTGCGCACACTTTGCTGCGCCGCTCTCGGTGATCAGGAGGCGCTGCTGGAGCAGAAGGAGAATAAAGCTGGGACGCACATGGTGAGCTTCTCAGACCTCCTTTTATTTTACAGAATAGAATTGATTTAAAGTATTTGTCAGCTTTTTAAACTCGGATGAAAAGGAGTTCATGTTTTATTCAAAATTTGGCAAAATATGTGACTTAGAAAAACGTTTCCTTTAAATGAGAGTAAAGGACAATAGTGTGGATATTACTACGCTATAATAATAATAACAATTGTTATTATTATAATTTACCTTATTATGAATATATAAGCGTGTAAAAGTGTTAATTAAATTAACTTTTTTCCTTTTCGACCGTTTTTAACTCTTTAAGAGCGGGTTTATTTTTTATTTATTTTAAACAAAAACTTTCTTTGTCATTTAGTTTTTATATCCATTAATCATTGTTTCTATCTCCTGTTGGATCAAATGAAAATAAAATTTAATAAGCCTTAAATGAAAGAGCCCAGACTTTTTTTGTGGGTCATTAATTAACTGTAATTAATTTTAAACGCTGAAACAAAAAGCAAACAAAGCATGCGATTAAAGCTGTTTGATCAGATCCAGCCTCGCTGAATAAATATTATTCTTTCTCTCTGCGATAAAGCTAATTGGCTGCAGCCAATTTCTGCTCAACAAGTGTAATTAGCGGCTGTTTCCCGGGGCTTCACTCTCAGCTGCTGCCAAAATAATCCGAATTAAATATGATAAACATTTGTGTTTAACGAACCACATAGTCCTTGGATTGATCGCACTCTCCAACCCCTGCAGGCTTTTTTTCTTCATCAGAATCCCCCTTTTTTTCCAAGAATAAAAAACAACTTTGTAAATAATTTTAATATGCAATGCACAAAACAAAGCTACATGGTCTGTTTTTTTTTCTTTTGTTTTTTTTTTTACATAAAAAATGCCCATAAATTACCCACTGATTAGTTGTTTTTCTTTTGTTTTTCTTTTTACTCATAAAAGCCTGAGCCCCTGCAGTGTTTCTGATTTAATAACCAACCTGCCATTTTCACCAACACTAAATTACAACCATGAGGCTTATTTATTTTTAATTATTTCGTCCACAAGTTGTCTTTGGCTCCACTGCAACGTGGAATCAGAATGATTTCATCTCCATCTGTTTCTCAGTCTCATCATGTGGAGCTGGAGGCCCGTGGAGCCTCCCTGCCAACTTGTGTGAGGCTGTAAAGAAGAAGAAGAAGAAGAAGGGGGAGAGAGATTTGTAGGGAAAGTCACCTTTAAATATCAACATGTGTTTTTTTAGTCAAAAAGTAAAGCAAGCAAAGCTCCAGTATGCAGAGTCAGTGCATTTGAGGGCCAACTGTTTGCATGTTTAGGGAGCTGAGGTTGACCCCCCTCATTTGATGCCCCTGCATTGTGCACCAAGGTAAAAATGGTTTGAGTCCTTTAGCTGCATGCAGATCCAATCTGGTCTAAAATTAGGTTAATATACCTAAAACAGAGCTCCTGGAATCTGCTTCGTGTGTAAGTTGGAATGCACTTTGGGAATTTACAGACAGCATGCTCGGCCCTCCTCTCCTCGCCCAGAGGTCCAATGTTAGATTTCTGACCCAGCTGACAACAATTGCAAATTAACAAAGGTGTCAGTGTGGAAACATGTGCCAACAGGTGCAGCTTCAAACACAAAACAAAAGAGAGACAATCATCTTTGTTGGAGCTGAGCTGCAATGCAAAACCCTGGGAAATCTTCTGTATCGTTAAACCGCACCACCTCGAGCTTCTTGATCATTTAGTCTGTGGAAATCCAAAAGCATAATAGGAGAGCAGCTTGAGTTGGATTCAGTGTGACCGGACAGGGCTGCTGCTGCCCATGACGAGGAATGTTAAAACGCGTTAGACGGGCCAAATCCAGCTCATCTGTTGAGCAGAACATTTGAGTCATGCACGACAGGCCCACCATACCAACGTGTGAACAGGTCATCAGCAGTTTAGCAGGTAAAAACATGCAGTTTGGTCTGGTATGGACTTCCATCGAAATCATATAAGGCACGTTTTTCAGAAGAAAAAAGAAACACCTGTTGTTGCAAAGACATTTTCTCACCTTTCAAGTTCAAATCTGATTTTTCCAGCTTAATTATAGGAATTGGCAAAACAGAAAAGCTTTATCCTAACATGATTTTACTGTATCTGACATGCCAATACCTAGTTGCAGAATTTATTCTGCCCAAATTAGAACAAATTTAACTTTTAACAAATATATAAGAAAAAAAACTCTATTTTTGAAACATGATGGTGGCTGAATTATGCCAAGGCTTTTTTTTTAGCACGTTTGGATGAGATGTTTAAAGTTTAAATATGGTTAGAGTTAAACACAGAAGAATCCTGGAAATGAGCCTGATAGACAACTTGAGACTGCAGGGGCAGAGGTTCACCTTTTAGCAGGACATGACCCTAAACATGCAGCCAGACCACCATGGAAGCCTGCATCACAGCAGATCTGGGGTTAGAAAAGCCCAGCCAAAGTCTAGACATAAATCCAGCTGAGAATCTGCTGCAAGACTTGAGATTTGAACAGGTCGATGGAGAGGTGTGGGTACGATTCCTCAGAATGGTAAAGATTTCACTCTCTAAATGAGCAAAGCTTGTAGAGACATACCCCCAAAAACCCTGCAGCTGTAATGACAGTGACAGGGATATTCAAATGCACACTTCACTGTATACATTTTATAACAAAAAATAGGAAAAAGCAAAAGCACCCAAATTATTACTTAACATTTATCAAATAAAATCTCCTAGGGGAAAATATCTAATATTTATCTAATAAACTAAATCTTGGAGTTTTAAAACTTCTGTAAGTCGCGGTGTGAAGTAAGCTTATAGCATTTTATGGTAAACTGGGTTGTGCTGCAGAGACACTTCTGCAGCTATATGAATATAAATCATCCCTACTATATAGCATGATTTAGAAAAACAGAAATGTTTTGACAAAAAATAGTAAATAAAAAAACAATTTAACAGCACTATTTCATTTATAATTTCTTACCATAGTGTCTCTTTTTAATTCAGCACACGTTTCTCTTTGATGAAAAACTAAAATAACATTTATTTTCTAATGAGGGCTCCAGATCACGCAGTTCTGCGTTGCCCTCCTTCAGCCGCATCTGTTTCAACTGCGCCGTAAACATGCCCCCAGGTTGTCAGCAAGTATTTTTCCAGCCCTCGGCTGGCCAGGCATAGCTGCTTCCACAGATCATCCACCGGAGACGCAGTTGATCTCATCACACCACTATTTGACTGTTTGAGTTTTCTGAAAGATACATTACAGCAGGGAAGCTTCAAAACCCTCTAAGTTTCAAGAACAGTCTAATAAAAGTGATGATGTTTGTGTTTTAGAAAGCTGCTTAAACATTTCAAACTTGATTTTGAATTATCAATGTTTATTGGGGAATCTAATCAAGTTTATTCAGTTATTAATCCGTTCTTGCATGACTTACAAGAGGGAACACAGTTTCGTAAAGCCCTCAGCATCTGCTCTGACTAGACAAAGAGAAACACTACATTTACCCCCAATTATCTATGAGAGATTACACGCCACTGGTGGCAGGCCTGGAAACCTTCATTTTGGCTCTAATGAGCACTATTTTAACTCTAATAAAAATCATTTTGACTCCAAAGACTAAACCTTGAACTCTTGGTGGAGTTATCCCCTGTATCTATGCATCTCCTGAAACACGCCTCAGGTGCCATTAAAGTTAAATATAATTTTCTGAAACATTAATCTGACTTTGCAGCTGCAACAGACAAAGTAAATATCTTTTTTCATTTCATACAAAGTAATGACGAGAATCTACATTTAATATTGAATTTTTGAATGATGCATCTGATATTATTTTAAGGGTTAAGTCCTTGTAATGGCATCATTTTCATTTAGTGCAGAGATACTCTGATCCTGTTTCTCTTCCGGCCTGCTCATACTCCAACTTCCACATGCAGAATAAATCCTTCAGAACAAACGATCAGCTCCCTCAAATCCTTCCTCCCTTTATATGTGACCAGGGTAAGGACACCGAATGAAACCAGAGAACTAATTAATCACCCAACAACTTATAGGTCCGACTTCTTATCAGTGCGTTCAGGTTCCCCAGGGGCATGTCTCGACACGCCAGGAATGGCTAGCTGAGGCATCCTGGACTTCAGGAATGTGGTTCAATAGAACCAGGGTCACAGTCAGACCACTCATCGCTGCGTGTTTCCTGCAGCAACACAACAAACTAAAACAGAAAAAAATCTTTTGTCCTCAACACAATTTACATGGATGCTGCCTACGGAGGAGAGGATTGTCTGACTTTGAAGGTGTCCTGACCCCCCGGGCACAGGCCGCTCTGACCTGTGTGGTCTCCCAGGAAAGCCTCAGATTTCGGCCGTTTGCTAATTGAGCGGGATGACGAGAGCGGAGAGGCTCTCTGCCCCTACCAGTTTGGTTTATGCTACCCTGCTGACTTTGCTGTCAGTGTCAAACGCTTGTTAGGACCCCATCAATCTCACAGCAGTTAAGAATATTCTCAGAACAGAATGAAGGGGGCAGGTGACAGGAGACAGATGGACAGAGAGACTGGGAGGGAAATGGAAGAGTAACAAAAAACAAACAAAAAAAAAGAGGTGGATATTGATGAGACAGTATGTTGGTGCTCAAATGAAATAGAGAGCTCTGGAAAAGCAATGTTTAAAGTATATATACATGTTAGAACTATAAATATCAATGTGGTTATATTTCATTAGATAGAAGATACAAAAACGAAGAAGGAATAAAAAAAAAGTGGCATGAATTCAACACTGCTTTCCTCTTGGAATCGGTCAAAATATCGTGGAAGAACATACTTGCTTTAGGGATTTCCTCAAATTGTGGTGAATATTTCACTATTTTTCATGCATGCATGTTTGTGCAACATATAGCTTGTGGTATTTGAGAACTATTATTATTCACCATCAATCATTTCATGCTTTCTTGTCCTAGCTGTAGAAAGTTATTTCCACATCATGATGTATCCGTAACCCTTGCCTTAAAGATGGTGCATTCGAGATGAAAAGCAGTTTTGGTTATGTTTGTTCAAAAAAATATGTGGTTTCTTCTGACTAGACCTCATTCTTCTGAATATACAGAGTTTTTAAAGTTTGTGGCCTTGCTCTATAACCTTTACCCTCCTTTAAACTTATCTACAGACTGCGTTTCTTCTTCTTCATGATGCTGTTTTTCATTTATGTTCTCTTGTACACTACTGAGGCCTTCTAGGAATAGAATAAAGGATGTTCAATTTCAAACCTGTGGCTCCAAAATCTGAAAAATGAACAGTTTTTTCTCTTTTACATGTCAATTTTGCAAGTCGGGAAACTTACTTAAAGTGAAGTTAATGAATGAAGTAATTTAATGGTAAGAAACAAATTAAAATTTGTTTCCTGTTTGAGAGAATAGTTGTATTGTTTGTTTTATAGGGCAAAGGAAGGGGTTTTACTAGCATATCTTGACAGGGAGGTAATTTACAGTTATCAGCAGTTGTAAGAAATAAGAAGGGATTTGTTCACACTCTGCACGGACACAAGTCTGTGTTTGTTTTCCGTCACGGAAGTAGTAAAAGCAGGGCTCAAGTCAAACGTGCCTTTCAGTCTATAAATCAATTCCAGCCAAGCTAAAAGCTAATCTCCAACTCCTCTTCCTCCCTCCCTTCTTCAGTTTCTTCTCCGTTTTCTCATGTCTTCCTCTTCTGCACCGTGACAGCGCCCGCTGCTCACGCTCGGGTCTCTCCTGGCGGACAGAGCCAACCAAGGGTAAAACGATTTGAAAAGAGAGCAATAAATGTGATGGATGTGGGCCAACGCAGGGTTTAGCTCCAGCTGTCGGGCATGTTTTTTGTCATTACAGACATACCTCATGGGTGTGTTCTCCCTTCAGCCCATTCCCTGTTCTCCTTTTGAGTTTAAAACAGCTTTAAGATGGATACGTTCCCAAAGGTTGTCAAGATTATTGGTTGGAATCGGTGGCGACACCACTGTGAAGATCTAGATCCCTTTGATGAATTCTTTACTGGCCTCTACAGAAAGCAAGGTGCAAGGGATGTTAGCATGTGTTCTCAATAAAGGCACAGGTGGTCTATCTTAGGTTTTGTTCTCATGCTTCAAATGCCAATGTAAATCAATCAGTATGTCTCTCTTTTGTTTCACAATGTTCATGAATTTTGTTTAAAAGCGCTTTTTTTTCTTCTCCCTTAGGCTCGATGACATGATGATCCGCCCCCGTTCCCTTCCCCACTCCATCTCTCTCATTCCTGTTCTCCTACGACTCCTCCTCCTTCTCCCTCCTTCTCTCATCTCCTCTTCCTTCTCTAACGCCCCATTGAGCTGGACCTCGCCTCATGAGCCTTGTTACCACCCAGATGGCCGCCCTCGTCACTGCTTGTCGGAGTTCATCAATGCTGCATATGGGGTCCCTGTCAACGTCACCCACTCTATACACGGACCTGATAATAACCCCAACATCACCACACTAACGGACCTGCACAACCCACATAACATGACCTGCTGGAAGGCTCGCACAGGTGCCGAAAGTGGCGACCTCGTCTTTACTCTACCTCTCGGCCGCCGCTTTGAGGTCACCTACATCAGTTTGCAGTTCTGCAGCCAGGGGGAGCCGTCTGACCCCATTTCCATATCCATTCTCAAATCCATGGACTATGGCCGCACCTGGAGGCCAATGCAGCACTATTCCAGCAACTGCATAGAGGACTTTAAGCTACCCTCTCAGACCATTGCCCAAACCAGACACCAAGAGACAGAGCCGCTCTGCTCAGACCCTAGGCCCCTACAGAGACAGCGGGGAGGGACCGTGCTTGCCTTCTCCACTTTGGATGGTCGTCCATCCTCGCCTGATTTTGATTATAGCCCCACTCTCCAGGACTGGGTTACAGCCACGGACATCCGGGTAATCTTCCATAGAGCTTCCAACAATGTAAAGGTGGTAAAATATATGAAAGAAGCTCAATGGTATGATGGTGTGCATGACGCAAAACAAACTGGGAACCTGAAGTGGAGATCAGATATAAAGATTGACAGTGGAGATCAAGTGGACAAGTTAAGACATAATACACTGGGTTTTTTGGACAGGGACAGAAAGAACTCAGAGATAAGCAGGAGGAATAAAGAGGAAAAGGGGGATCGTCAGCGTAGAAAGGACCACCGCAAAGGATCAGGTCATGTTCAAGATGGCCACAATGTGACCAGTAAGGAAGGAGAAGAAACTTTTGGCACCGACTTACCGGCCTCTCCAAAGAAAGGTGGTAAAGCCAGAAAGCAAACTCGCAACAGGGAAAATAATTTTTGGGCCTCTTGCCCAAGCGGAGACTGTATTTGGACAGTTGAAGGGCGGAGCAGAAGCAGCAGTGGACGGGAACTGAGGAAGAGGAGGAACAACAACCAAAACAACAGACAAAACTTCAGGATTCCCTCACCATCTAGCTTGGTTGTTCCCGTGCAAGCTCTGGCCATCTCTGACCTGCAAGTCGGTGGGAGGTGCAAATGTAATGGACACGCTTCTAGGTGTCGCCGCAACGATAGAGGGCGCACTGTGTGTGTGTGCGAGCACCACACGGCTGGCCCAGACTGTGACGTGTGTGAGGATTTCTATGTTGACAGACCGTGGCATCGTGCAACACCCACTCACCCAAACCCCTGTGTTGGTGAGTCTTGCTAAATCAATGTACTTAATTTCATTCAACCACTAGTGCCAGATGGTTATACTGGCCACAAAGATCCTGTGTTTTTCAATTTATTTTATGATTGTCCATAGGGATGTGGATGAAAACATCTAGATCATCAATTACATTAGAAAACATTGTAAACATTAGAAACATTAGAAAACAAAATTTCTCATTTTTTTTGGCAAGGTAGGATTATTTAGTATTTTATGTTTTAATGCAGTTTCATAGTTTTTCACCTTTTAAACTCTATGAATTACATCAAAGGTTTTGGGTCGCATGTTGAATGCTTTTGACAATAGTTATAGGTAATTCAATGGGACTAAGATCAGACTTTGTGACTTCCACCCCAAAAAACGGGCTTTGTTATCCTTATCCTATGTGGTCCCCATTTTAGTCCTATACTCAGGGTGATTTATAATTTATGTATTGCTTCGATTTATTACCTTCTACCAGATGTTTTAAGACGTATATTTTACATTTCCACATGAGAGTTAGAAGTACAGCAGGCTACGTTCCACACAACATAATGCTTTCTCCAGAAGTGGGAGATGTGGAGCCATCAAGTCATCTCTATGTCATGTATTTGTTCTTCCCAGCCGCTGAACCAGGTGAGTCTGGACTCACCTGTTTCCAAACGTCCGCCCTAAGCCCTATATAAGGCATTATATAGTGGTTACACCAATTTAGATGAGTGTCCAAAAGTCATGTGGACAAAAAAGTAGTGGACTCGAAATTTTGCATAATGCAAATTGAAAAGTAGTGCTTTCCATGGTCACTAGAGGAGTAGATATATCCCAGAATGCTTTGCGAGAGCTCATAGAGAAAGAAAGAACAGTGATGGTGCAGGCACCGTGTGGGGAGGTGGAGTTACATGAGTGACGGGGAGCAAAAAGTTGTGATCTTCCGTCTGAACAATCAGTTACCTGAGTTCACTATATAAGTCCACTATATAGTCCCTGTCTATATAGTGATTAAGGGTTTTAAGGTGGACGTTTGGACACAGTCATAGAGGTGACTTGTTAACGCCTCATCTCTCACCTCCGACTTCCTCCCCCATGCTTAATGTACTATTTTTCCTCAAACTGTCACAGTGACCATAAGAGTCTCACACTTCCATATCGGTTTTACCAAACTAAAAGGAAATTTTTCAAAACAGAAATAGTTTTATCTCTGAAATTATTGTTTTTTTAAAGGTTGCTTTTGAGGCATCGTTATGGTCTCTGTGTGGCCTTTCAGCTCATATCAGCAAAGTTTTTCTATATACAGTATGACACTCCTGTAACAGCTTTATCAGAAACTTCTTGAGGTATTTTAACCTTATTTATTTAACCTTATAACCTCCCTATATAACATAAGCTGTCTTTTTTTTCTGAACAATATGATGCAAGCTTTTTATAATAATATGAACAACTAAAACTTATACCTCACTTTAACTTGAAATTGTACCCAAAGATGAAAGAGATTTTGGAGGTCTGTGGTTGTCTTTCTGATATCTTTTGACTTTTTTATTGCTGTAAAACAAGAAATCAGTAACTCGGAGGCTTTGCCTTAAAAGTTCCTTCCTTAGCCCAAATGTTCTGAACTACCCTATCAGATGCTTTACCAGTGATGATAGTACTGCCTGGTCTTTTTGAAAAAAAGTCAAAACATCTGATATGAAATATAACATAAACTCTAACAAATGTTCTCTCTCGATATTTCCAGAAGTGAGCAAATAGCTGAAGGTCACTCTGATTTATTGTAGAATCCCAAAGTGGAAAAAAAGTGTCCTCATGCAAAGTCTGTTTAAACATCTGTTTAGCAGTAAAAACTGATTATTCTGAACAAAACAAGCAATCTTTAAAATGGTTTCATGTTTTGCTTCCATTTTTTTCTTGTATCATTAACTGGTTATACTCTGCTTCCAATTTTTAAAATAATGTTTACACAACTTATTTTCAGGAAGTCTAAAGTAGACCCCTCTAACACATGAATCTAGCTGATACATGTTTAGAGTTGTTTCCTCCTTAAAGTTAAGTTTGTTTTTTAAAATGTCCTTAGCTGAGCTCTTTTATTGTTTAGGTTTGAGATGTATTATTAAACATTTCCATCTATAACTAAAATATAAATGAAAATAAACTGAGGATTTCTGTAGGAATTTGACAAGATGACAATAAAACATCAAGACATAAAATACTTTTATTGGGAAATAAAGCCATAGTCACTCATATGCACCCTAAAGGTGCGTTCACACCAAATGCAAAACCTGTGAAAATGTGGCCAGTTTGGTCTGATTTTGCTCGCCTTGAAACCCGCTTTAGCGAAAGCATTTCACACAGCAGGCAAACTTGCCTCATTGGCGAAAGACTCAAAGTCATGGAATCTGCAGGTTGTTGGTTTCACCTCATCATGGCGGACAAGGATTTAGAAAGTGACAGGCAGTGTTTCCTACTTTTGAAACCGACAAAAGCTGTTTGCATTCTCCAGGTTCTCAGAGACAGAACCATATGTGGAATACCACCACCTCCTCCAGAGGCTACGTCTGGATGACGGCTGCTTTAAGGGGCACTTTCCCCTATCCATGATCTAGTCCTGCATTGGGGGGTGAATCACCCGGACAACATAGTCATAGGTGAGATGACATTCTGGAGCTCAGACAGAAACAGTGGGAAATCAGTGCCAGACCACCAACAGAGAAAAAAAAATGAACCGGGACCAGGCTGCAAGCCGTGTCCCATCTGGAACTAAGGAACCACAGCAACAGATCGGAAGAACCCTTCTGGGAACCAGTGCACTAGATCAGGAAGAGAAGGCAGAGCAGAGAAGCCCGCTGGGGAGAGACTACAGCTGGCTGTGGCTAGCTTTAGACACTAACTGCAGAGGAACAGAGCAGCACAGCAGCAGATCTGATCAGTTCAATGGGAAGAGAGAACCCTGAAGGCGGAGGCTAATGCTACCTGGGATTAGGACAGTGGTACATCGGAGAAGCCAACCAGGGAGGCAGAGCTAGGAGGCTTGCTGGAGCTAGAACTGAGGGAGATGAAAGGAGTACCGGGAAGGATCAGCAAAGCTTGTCCAGGCAGACAGCGGTGGTGTGGGGGAAATAAGGCATCCGTCTGCTCTGGAGGAAAGACAAAGCAACAGTTTTTCAAGAGATAAATTCAAATGTTTTTTTTTAAAGCCACCTTCAATCTTCTTAAGAGCATTCCCACTTCATCTTTTATCAACATTAGTTTCTCTATTTTCCATTTTTAATAAACAAGCTTGTCTCCGCTGCGCTTCTTCACTGTAGCTCATGGCCACATCTAGTAATTGAGAGGATTTTGCGATGCAAATGTGAACAAAAGTTCAGATTTTTCAACTTCAGATATCAGGAACTTTGCCAAAATCATTCCGTTCACCTCCCTAAATTTGCCACCTTCGACTCGCTCTGCTTTGCTTCGCCCATGATCCGCCCACTTCATGTACCTATCATGGGAATCCTTCACTACATCTACAAAATTCATATTCAGTGTGAACCTACCTTAAGAAGAAAATTTACAGTTGTAAACATTTCAGTTGTTTGTAGTTCTACCACTCTTTATGGCCCCCTGGTGGTGTGGGTGTATTATTTAATTGCCTAATTTGTATCACATTTGTCAGTTCTGTTCAGGTATCAATTCATTATGTAGTGGCTTAAATGCCCTTTATTTTTTTAGATTATATTATTATGCTTGTATGTGTTTTTTGTTGTTGTTTTTATTTGTATTCTTTCTTGTATTTGTTCAGCCTGTGAGTGTAACGGCCACTCAAACAAATGCCGCTTCAGTATGGAGGTGTTCCAGCAGTCGGGCAGGAAGAGCGGAGGCGTGTGCCTGAAGTGTCGCCACCACACGGCAGGGCGCCACTGTCAGTACTGCCAGAACGGATACACCCGTGATACCAGCAAACCACTCAACCACCGCAAGGCCTGTCAACGTCAGTAGCTATATGTGTTAATCTAATTAATCTAGTTAATTAATGTGTTGCTCTCTTCAGGAGGATTTGGGTTAAATGGTACAGAAAATCTCCAGAGGTTTTAAAGTTTATAAAAATAAACTGTGGTGTACAAAAACAGGACGAACATCAATCATTTCATAATTGTACTTGAATCATACCTGTATTGTTTAGGGATTAAATAGGAAAACAGATGTTTTTGAGCCAAAAAGACAAGAAAAATCAGGAAATAATGTAGTTGCATACCTATTGGAAGGATTAAAACAATACCCTATTAAAGAGATTTTTTTTACATTTTTCAGGTTGGAATAACTTATAGTTATGCACAAGATACTGACAGATTTAGGTTTGCAGGAATACGTATTTTTTTAAGTAACTCAGACAAAAATCCTGACATTTTTCCGGAGTATTGGTACAAATGAATTAAATTAATGTTTAAAAGAGTCAACATCTAAAAGACCAAAGATAAATTGTCAAAATAAAAGTGAAACATGCAAAAAGCTGCAAATGAAATGTGGATTTTATCATTTATAATTGAGGAATTGTTTGACTTGCAATTCTTCACTAAAATGTAGATAAAAATGGCTACATAAAAAAATACTAAATTAACATTACTTTTAGAAACAAACTTAAATAAATAAAGTTAAAAATCTAAAATCAGAAATTTCAGCGCCTCCTAAATGTTACCGTTGTTTTTTATAAGCCTCTGTTATCACTGCTCTTCATGTCTTATTCTTAATGATGAAACAATGGATTAAATGTCACTGATTTGCCTTATTTTAACTGCCTCCATGGAAAGTATTTTGAACCCTTCTCAAAGCTCACATCATCTAGAGAATGAGACAATCCGATGCCTTGGAAACTTACTATAGATCGTGGGCTGTATCTGAACCTCTGCCCTAAATACCTCAATCAATATGTAGAGTGTGAGCTTTATAGCGAACTCAGTTAACTTACCGTTCGGACAGATGATTACTACTCTTTGCTCCTCGTGACTCTGCCTCCCCACACAGCACCTGCGCCATCTTTGCTATTATTCCCCGCTGTCGGGTAGCGCTCAGCGGACCAGTGTGAAAATGAATCCCATAATGCTTTGCGAGGCAAGCTCTCAATGTGCATCATATATCCTGGAATGCTTTGCTCTCCTCACAAACAGAGGTGTGAAGTAATGAAGTACAAATACTAGTACACTTTTTAGGTATCTTCCTAGTTCTGACCTCTATTCATTACATTTTCACACAAGTATCTGTACTTTCTATTCCTTACATTTTTAAAACAAACGTTACTCATTACTCTCTTCTTCGGTTTAATGTTTATAAATGTTTATTTTACGTCATGTGCGCCATCCAATGCAGATCATTGATGCCATCCACATCTAGTGAAAACTAGTGTGATTGGATGAAACATATAATGCAAACACTCATTGGTTAGCTGAAGGAAATCATCAGAAGCAAGCAGGTGTTCTTCAAACTGCAAACGTGAATTGCCTATGCCATGCTACAATGTCGGATTCAGAAAAATATGTCAAAATGTCTGAAAGAACAGACATAGGCGAGAGCGTATCAGAAGATGGAGACCAACAAGACCTCCGTCATCCTTGGCCCTATCTCAAAATGCTTTTCGAAATAGTCATAAAATTGAGCTTTCAATTCATATAGTGGCATCTGGCTGTTTTTATAAAAGGTTACTTTATACTTACAGTATATACTTTTAGTAGTGTTTGGAGCACATACTTTTTCACTTTTACTTGAGTAACGGTCAAGTAAAGTAGAGGTCAAGTGGATACTTCAACTTTTACCAGAGTGTTTTTAAACTGCAGTATCTATGCTTCTACTTAAGTAACAAATGTGTGTACTTTTGACACCACTGCTGGTAAAGCATCCAAGGATCTATCTGCTTGTCTAGTGGCCGCCGACCATCCACAATTTCATTCACTAAACTTTCGGACGCTCATTTAAAATGGTTTGACAATTATATAGTGCACTATATAGTGATTAGGGTGGACATTTGGACACAGCCATGGACTTCATTAAGGGATGTGTCATCACTGAAACAACTACACAATAAATTAGAGCCATTTAATAATACTAGCTGTGTTTTAACTCCTATTATTTTATCTTTTTAGCATTTGAGTGAATATCAAAATGTTTGTCAAATCAATGCATTAATTTTTCAACCTATTTTTTTTTTTACATTACAAAATCTGGCCCTTTAACATGAATGATTGGACTGGTGATTGTTACTCAAAGCATTTCATTGATTGTTTCTGTTTACAGAAGAAAACAACATGTTAGCAACGTCGACACAAAAGGCTTCCCCCTGAGCTGACACCTGTATCCCTATTGTTACCAGAGGTTAAGGCATGCCATGACTGCTGAGCTTTGACCAGCTGAATGTGATGCCATGCTCTGCTCACAGGGAGGGTTGACCAGCAGCCTAATATATCCAACATTAATGGGCCGTCTTGGCTTGTCAAGCTAGGATTAAGTAAGCTCATACTTTTTATTCATGAGGTGCTCAAAGCAGCAAACTTAGATTTAGCTTAAGCATTACCTAATTGAAGCTATATATCACTACGTAACCAGTCAGAAGCAAGTGGGGACATTTGTCTCTATTTTCTCCAGTCAGCCCATTAGGAATCATTACTGATTTCTGTGTAAAATTCATTCAAGTGTGACCAGAGCTGCTAAAGTATACCTTCCCTTTTCCATCTGTCCTCCCGCATTTACTCCCATGATTGAAGAGGTAAAAAAAACAGCTTAGCTATGTAAACTGGGCTGCAATAACATTGCTGCAGCCCATCCTAAAGGAAACAAATGAGTTAGAGCACGGCATTTGTCTTCATTTGAGCGAATGTTGTTTATCCTCTCAAAAGGCGCTGGAGCGACACGGATACTGTGTCAAGATTTGTTATTTTCCTGTTGCCCTTCAAGGAGGAATTTGTCTTTGTTAGCCATCGAGACGGCTACAAAATAGATTCTCTGGTATCCCAGGGACGTACTTTGTCTTACTCAAGGACGCACATTAAGGATAGATGCCTGCTGTCATCTAGGATTAAACCAGAACCCAAACACTGAGTTGTCGTCCACTTCAGGATGGGTTCCGGCTCCCTCTGGCTTTTTTTTTTCTCAAATCTTTTTAAGTTGCTTTCACTTAGTCACACCATGAAGATACACAGGAAAATCCTTTTTCATCTTTCAGCTGATTGTTCGGACTCAACAACCCAGTAACTTTGGTTTGTTTTTCCTGCTTTTATTAGCACCAGTAAAGAGACTGAGCAAATGCTATCTTAAGGCAGGGGATAATTGAGATCATTACACCTCTAATATGTTATCTATGCCCCATCTTACTTATTTAATCCATAAACTTAGGCAAAAATGAAAAATAAATTCCCATTAATTGTAATATTTACATGCATTGTATACAGAAGATCAATTTTTTGGCTGTTATGCTTTTATAATGTAAAAAAATGTGATTTAACAATCTCTATATGTTTGAGTAATATGACTTAGGACTTCTCAAAAATGCAAGGATATAGAGACCCAGACGCATAATCTATAATAACTAAATCTTTCTATGAACTAATAACAAACCTGTATAACAACCTAAACCATTTAATCTAACTTTAATGAGAAAAACTGCTTTTTTACTGCATGTAACTAAGTGCTTTTAAACTGAGGTTTCCTGATCGTATTGCCTGCAGCTAATTGTGTGCTCCACTAGTTTAAGTGGACTATCTCTGTCTGTAAGAAAAAATAGTTTTGTTATTGTCTGTTAATTTCTGTTTTTCAATTCTATTTTAGTTTTAATTTGTTTTCAGTATTTTTTTGCTGGTTTTGTTTAGCTTTTATTTTTATTTTTAATGCTTAGTTTAAGCTTAGTTTGTATCATTTTCAGTTATAGATTTAGATGTAATTTACATACTGGGGACAAAACCAAAAGCAAGTAAATGATATAGAAACCCCATATAGGGACAGACCACTGCTGCAGCACACCTGACTGCCATACCTGCCATCTGCTCGTATAATGCTGTAATTGCGAAAACTGGAAACTAGACCTCATATTAATGCCTTATGATAAAGATTTAAACGAAAACTATTTTTTTTTCTGAGATTTCACTTAGTTTTGCTTAATTTCAATTCGTTTTTTTGTAAGGTTTAGTTTTTATTTTATGCTTCCATCGATCCATCACGCCTTATCCCTAATAGGGGCGCGAGGGGTGCTGGTGCCTATCTCCAGCTGTCAATGGGCAAGAGGGGGGTTACACCCTGGACAGGTCGCCAGTCCATTGCAGGGCAACACAGATATAAACAGGACAAACAACCATTCACACCTAAGGAGAATTTAGAGAAACTAATTAACCTAACAGTCATGTTTTTGGACTGTGGGAGGAAGATGGAGTACCCGTAGAGAACCCACGGATGAACAGGGAGAACATGCAAACTCCATGCAAAAAGATCAAACCCCTATTATGTGAATCAAACCCCGAACCTTCTTGCTGCAAGGCAGCATTGCTACCCTTTGTGCAACTGTGCAGCCCTCTTTTATGTTTTACTTAACAATTTTGGGGTTTGTCACTTCTTATAACCTTAATAACTTCTAATAACATTTGATTGCACATATCACAGTAACAAACCTAATGCTAGTTACTGAGTTAGCACTTACGCTTTGATTTTTATGGCCTAAAGATAAAATAAGGCCATTTCTTGGAAATAACTTCCAGTGTAAATTCCTTTTAGGGTTTTGCTTTCAAGCATCATGTTACAGCTTATAATCATCAAATACTTAAAGCGTATAGTCACTTATATAGAAGACTTGTGGTTACCTATTTGCTGACTTTAAAAAAAAAAAGTGTTTTTTTAACTCTATCAAACCTGTTGGGTACAAAGATTCAGATTCATCTGACTTTTCGTCATCTTTAGGGTTAAAATAAATCTTTGAAAAAGTGGGTTGCTATGGAAACAGAAATTTTACCAGGATCATGTGTATTAGGTTAGCATGAGTATGAATCACTTTGACAAAAGATTTGAACTTCCACTTCCCATCCTCATATGCGTTTCATAGATATTTCAGAACCTGAAACCAGATTGCAATCAGTTTTTTTATTGTCATTGAATAATCATATGAAATTAATAGGAGACAGTTTTTTATTTAAATGTTCAGCTGACAGACTATTTTATTATTTAGATGTATAAAAATATACTGTATCCCCTACAGTGGAAGCAGGTTCTGAACAAAAGTGAGTTTTTTTAGTTCAAAGGCCCCAACAGTTTGTGTTTTTCATGGCAATATTATAATAATATATATAACATTCATATATTATATTAATGGTAATATTTTCAAACCGCACTGGGTATTGAGCAGCAACATGTGGGGGAGGGTAAGACCTGCTGTAAATTACACTCTGTATAAGCAAATAAAACTCCAGAAAATCATATCATGTTTTTTACTAATTCCAAGAATGTCTAATTCAAAAACAATGTGCAAAAAAGAATTTTATTGCAGGTTTACAACTCAAACTTTTAAAAGTTTTTTTTTTTTTTTTTTTTATAATACTTATAAATATACCAAAAAAAATGTAAACCTTAACACAGTTTATGAGCCTTGAACATATTGGTCTCAGACCAACAATTTCCAAATCAATTGCAATTTTCAGTGTTACCTAAGTGCAGAACATGTGCAGTATACTAATGCTCCTTCTAGACAACAATGTTTTTAATGGTTCACAACATATTTTCACATACACTTTTTATATAAGGCTATGGTTTAAATATTTTGTCCTTTTCCAATCCAGCATGCCAGTGCCATCCTCTGGGAGCTGTAGGCCACTGGTGTAACCAGACATCAGGTCAGTGTCTGTGTCGAGAAGGAGTGACTGGCCTGAGGTGTAACCGCTGTGCTCCGGGATACAAACAGGGCAAGTCCCCTCTGCGGCCCTGCATACGTAAGTCTCACAGGGTTTTTACAATTAGAAAGAAAAAAATAGAAAAAAATGAGACATGTCATTGAAATCTGAGGTTTAGGCAAGATGGGTGTCATAGTACCAAGGTGACATGGACAAGGCACTTTATAATGTTCATATTATTCTGTCGCTTTAATAGGGATGAAAATTCAATTCAGTTTATCTATATAGCGCCAATTCACTACACATGTCATCTCAAGGAACTTTACAATTCTGCCCGATCATACAGTCAAATGGATTTGAGGTTATTATCTAAGGTAAACCAGTTGATTGCATCGACTCATTGACTCGAAGGCAATCACTCACACTAAGCATGCTTGTAGCGACAGTGGAGAGGAAAAACTCCCTTTTAACAGAAAGAAACCTCCAGCAGAACCAGGCTCAGTGTGAGCTGCCATCAAAACCCCAAATAACGTTTTTTCTCTGTTCATGAATCTGTAACTGAAAACAATTTACAGACCCATAGTTCTATAAGATTAAAGTAGTAGAAATAAGATGTTGTACTTAAAAATAAAATAAAAGTATTCAAAAATATAGTATAAGCACTGTGCAATGATCCATTGAGAAATATTTTTTCTTTGTTTAAACAGATTTACATGACAGCATTTGAATTGCAATCTCTGTGCAAACAAATGTTAAAATGATGTGTTTTCTCTGCCATGCCACCTGCAGGGGGTTTAATTTGACACTTAACATGTGCTTTCTTAAGAAGAATATAAATCAAAGTGCTAATTTGCCAGTGCTTCCCCACGGGGATAATATTACTCTATTTCTTGGGAGATTAGGAAAATAGGATGCTGTGTTGAAGGTTTTAGTAGACTAGAGATTTCAAATTGTACTGCTTCAAAGGAAAACTTTCACTGTGGTGGTGTACATGAACAGTAAAAAGGCAACGAAACTTTTCTGTTTTCACTTAAAGGTATAGTGGAGGATTTTGGTGAATTTTTTAAAAGACACGCCCTCTCTACTTTTAAATAAAAAATGCTCATGCACAACCCTGTACCCGCTCCCAAGAGGGAACGCCTATTATGCGTGCGAGAGCGTGCACAAGCCCATTCTCCTCATGCACACTCTGTTTAAAAGTTGCTGTTTGCATCGCTAATACAAGCTAACTTTACAAAAGAAGATTAGCAGTTTTTCCACTATGTCAGACTCCCAACCGGTAAGTGAAAATGGGGACGAGCACGTAGGACGGCCTTATGTAAACATATCACCAGAATGATGGACAATTAGGAGGACCACTTATTTTGATGATCCAACTGTAAAAAGAAAATCCTCCACTATACCTTTAAGAATATATAAATTACTCAATTTTAGTATAACATACATTTTTTATTTTTAGATTTATCATCAGTTAGAGTTTTTCATTATGATTAAAGCCAGCTTTTATTTCTTTTTTTATTTTCAATCCAGATTACTCCTTACTCTGCCTAGAATAGTGAAGTTAATGTATTGTGTCTTGTTTCTGATGGTCTGAGGTTGATTTTATGGAGTGATCTCTTTCATGTTCCCCTTAATTTTCTCAAAAATGTTTTAATCTATAATTTAAGATATACTCTTAAATTAATAAAAATCTTTTATTAGATTTCAAGATGAGTGATTACTTTCCTAGTAAATATAAGGAGGGCAATATTTCCTTATCCCTATAATTAATCAGAATGGAAAACATTTAAATTTATTTGTGATTTTCTCTCGTAGTCTGCTTTTGCCAATGCCAAAAAAAACATTATGATGTTCGGTCCTAAAGAATATTTTTAAATAACTAAAAAACCCCTTTTTGGTTTTAATATCTTGATTTCAATTAAAGAAAAAATAACAGTTTAATTTTTCCTTAAGCCTAACATGCTTATGGTTTGATATTTTTAAAAAAGGGCATGTTGCATCCAAGGCAACTTAGCTCAACCTTAGTGTCTCCCTCCCGTCCTCCCTGGTGACGGTTTCCACAGCAGCGTTAACATGAGCTGACTGATACAAGGAAACCCGATCTCACCCCGATCACAGATCAGGATCAGATCAAAAGGATGGTTGCTACTCATCTCTCTGCCTGCACAGCAACAAAAATCAGCCCGAAGCGATAATCCACACGCACAGACCCAGCTAATCACCCAAGTGCCAACAACTACAGGGCAGTGCTGCTCTTTAAATCCAAATCAGGTGACGCTAGGAGCCAGAGGCAGGGACCTTGACACCTGTTTCACGGCTCAAAACACCCCCATGACAGTGCTCAGACTCATAACTCTCCCAGTGAAAGCAGTGAGTGAAAGAAAACCTTGTTTGTTTTTACTGCCAGACCATCCACAGGCTATGTATAGCAGGCCTCTACCACCTCCAACACCTTAATTCATCCCCTATGAGGTTAAACTCCAAGTTAGCTCCTGCCAGACGTTTTTATTTGGTTGTTATTTATAACAGGAGGCTCACAAATTTTCTTTTTTACTGTTCTATCCTTCAAAAGCCACATGAATTACTGCATTTAGCCACCAGCTGGCACTTTTTTTAGCTTGTGATATCTCTTTACTATTTTATTAACTGCACCACATGAAAAGTCTTCAAAGATGATAGCCAACTGAGGATGAAATAGCATAATAAAGAGGTTCGAACAGAGGAGCTCATTCGAATGATATAGCAATGCATGAGTGAGATTAAATTGATGTCAAATTCATTAAATTGATTTAGATAAATAGAACATGTTTTTTCAACATGTTTCTTTTATTGAGTTGAGTTTTGATTGATTCTGGTTTTGAGTGGGTTCTTATTAATCCCATTCATTACGATCATGTATCATTGGTTTAGATTCGATTAGTTTAGATTATCATTCTTAAAAAATATTATGAATTTTCTGACATTAAACTTTAATTTTAAACTAACTAAAGATGCATAAATAGATCCAACAGAGGCATAATTTCTTTTTATTGTGTAGTGATGTCTGTTTTTAATATTTATTTTGGCAATACTTAGAATATTTAGAAAAAAAGAACTAATTTCATTAAACGCTTTAATGAAGGACACAAAAACTAAACATGCCAGAAATTGGTGCAAGAATAAATGCCAAATTTAATATATTTTTATTAGATGCTGATGTTAAAGGTAGGGCTGAAACAATTAATCGGATTAATTGTGATTAATTGATTTTTGACATAATTGTCAACTAATTTAATATTCAGTTAATCATTAACTGGAGTATAGAGACTCTAAAACATGCATTTAGCAGACAGATCAACCCACTTATAGCAGTAATTAGATCAAAATTGTAAAAAATTTATAAACATTTTGCATTTAAAATAAAAAAAAATATTTTCATTTGTTATTATGCTCCATCCAGAACTCATCAAATGGAAAAGCTTTAGTTTCACTTGGTTTAATTTAGTAAAAAAACTTCTTTAAGGAACCTTTTACTATTTGATTATTTATCGGAAAATTATCGATAGATTAATCGACTTGCAAAATAATCGTTAGTTACAGCCCTACTCTTTAGCCAATAGCCTTATTACGAAAATTGTCAAATCTTATCACAAAAAAAACTAAAGGAAAGTTTTCAGTCAATTATGAATGCCAAATGATACTTAAACTAATTTTCTGAGATTCAGATATTTGAATCAAACCATAGAATCCAAAAACAATGAACATGTCACCACAGGTTCTGGTAACCTCTTTTTGACTCTAAACATGTTTGTTTAAAAAAAAAAAAGATTGCATTTTCTTTAAACTTTAATATGCTCTAAAGTAGATACAACTAAAAACAGGTATGTTTGGCCAAAATGTGGCTATTGTATCTGATCATAGCCTGTTCACTAAGAAAGTTTAAATGATAAAACATAATTTAACCCTCTATTTTAGGGGTCTGCAACCTTTCATATCCAAAGAGCAATTTTGCCCTGAGTCCAGCTAAGAAAAACTTGTTTAGAGCCGCAACATGTCACATGATTATTTTAATAAAAAACACAAGCTATATTTTGCTAAATATCTCCCATAAGAAATATGTTGCTATTTTAAAAACCTAAGACCTTATTTGTATTTTTTGCTTTTAAATGCATAAAACAATTCATAAAACTGAAGCATGGATTTTTTTCTGTAGGGTATTATTAGATGTAAACAGAAATGATAATAATAAAACACCTAGTTTCCAAGCTAACTAATGGAAATGTAGCTCTAAAATGATTTTTCTGGTGCTTTCCAATATTTTTTTTTATAAAAACCACAAAAGCGTCTAAGACTGGTATTTGTTCTTATAGTACATTATGTAGTTCTTTGTATCATTTTTAGCCACTCCTAAGAGCCATTGTTGAGGGTCCAAAGAACCATATGCAGATCCGCAAGTTGCCCCTGCTTTAGATAAACTTTGGTGAAATACACACTCCTCTGTGGGATGTTGGGTGTCGTTGGCCCCATTGTGCCAAAAGCACGACGCAAAATATAACTTATTTAGAGAAGCCGATACACGCAGACTATTTTACAAGAGGTCTGGGTAATGTATGAGCACACCACAGGTTGTTATTTTTTTATTTTAAACACTTAAGGAGAGGCTATCTTTACCAGTCTCTGTTTAATGTTTTAGACAAAGCTATACAGGAAGAGAAAGCCTTACCTTATTAAATAACTGAAAGCAAAATTTACGTCTGCTTGTGCGTCTGAGCGAGCCTTAAGGGCTGTGCTCCTAGACCATAAAAGGACCACACACTCAGACCTTTCAACATTTGCTTATCTTGTGTGAAGGCATGCCTGAGCATTCAAACACAACACCTATAAAACACACATTTGCAACAAACTGACAGCTCCTATAGGTAGTAGCCTGACGTTTCTCGGTATCTGACACCTGTCTGATGGTGTGTTTATGCTTGCAGGAATTCAGGAGGTTGCTCCAACCCCAGTGTACCAAACTCAGCACAGCATTGGTGAGTAAATCAGGGAACTTCCTTTTTCCTTTTAAATTAAATGTATGCACTTTTTAAAAATCTATTCTGTGATTGTAGGATCTACTCTAACCTCTTTGTGTCGGATTATATGGAAAACTCCATAATATTTGCCTTGTTGCTTTAATTCTTACAGTATATTTAATTGTAAGCATAACTTTTAAGCTATGGCTAATTTATTATCTCTTCCTTTAAGTTTTTCTCCAGACTTTTGCAGCTTTTCCATACATATATTACCCACTTCTAGTACCTGATGAAAACGGCTCGTATCCCATTGCATTTAGGAGGCCGATCATGTCTGTCTGATTCCCTGGCCAGTCCAAAAATTACTGGAAAACCAAAAAACAGGCCTGAAAATTAATAAAATTGATAGGAAAACTATAAAAGATTTCAAAAACAATTCCAGACAAATGTTGCTCATGACCAATTTAAACTCATCAATAAAGCCTGGCTACATAGAAGATCACGATGCACATTTTTTTTTTATTAGAAAATCCATTATTGTTACAAATACAGCCAGATGTGGAGTTTCAAACACTAACCCTGAATCTATCCATCTGGCACTGCATTTGGTTTCATTTATTATTATTCTTAATCAGACCTGCTTGAGTTAATATAGCAGAAAAAAAGGAGAGTCATCATCCAAACCTTTTCCCTTTACCAGCTCTCACTTTTCAATGAGAGTTAAAACACTGCAAAAAACATAGCTGTTTTTTTCTTCTTCTTTTAAATGCATTAAAACAAAACAAAATACATCACAACAAGGTATCTTTGTAACTCCCCTTTATTTAGGATTTGGTTCTTTAGTTTCCATTATAAAGGTTCATGCTGCATCTGGGTGCTTTTACCCGTAATGAAGTAGGGAACCAGTCCCTCCTAGTGGCAGCTTGAAGAAAGCCCCACCTGCTGTAACTGATACATTAGATACTGTGATGACACATGGAAGCAGCCATATTGTAATGAGGTTAAAAGCTGATGTGCTGATGTCTGTGCTAAGAAATGATGGCCTCTCATCTTTCTACATTCTCTCTGGCTCCTGTTTTCCTGCAGCTGAAGAGTGTGTGTCCTATTGCAAGCCTTCTGAGCTGAAAGTCAAGATGAACCTGGAGACGTATTGTCTCAAGGACTACGGTTGGTTTCATCTTTTATCTATTTATTTTATAAAAATGAATAAAAATCCTGATTTTCCTTTTTTTTCCAGTCATAGTTTTACAAATTTAAGACAGGATTGTGCCATAAAGTATGTACCTAATTAATATTTCAACCAAGAGGTAAATTATTGGCAATTTCCAAATTGATAAACTGCTCCTTAGTTTTGACCCAATAGCCACAAAAAAAAAGAGATAAATGATGTATATAAGGTAATACTGTTTAGTTTTTGTTTGCAATCCCTCTCTTTGATTTTGATACAAAAGTTATGCATCTAAAGCAAGCTAAGATACACTTTGCAACCAAAAAGTTTAGGAATAAAGGGTGTAAAGTCCAGTTAAAAAGCAAAAAAAACAAAAAACAAAAAAAACACAAGCTTACATTGGAAAAATAGGTCCTTATAAATCAGGCCATACCTGGAAAAGTGATAGCTAAAAACTTGTTGCACCAAAACACTGACATTACATTATTGGATAAGAAACATTTCTGATGATAAGGTAAATCAAATTGCAAAGAAAAAAAATATCTTGACAATACATAACACTTTGTTCTGGGGATGTTTTTGGGTGTTATTAGGTTGTGAAAAAAACTAAAAAACAAAACAAAAAAATAGTAAAAAAATAAAAATAAAAAATACAAGGCCCAGATAATTGTTTTTAATCCCTTAAAAAATAAATGACAAAGAATGTATTTCAATCTTAATCATTCAAGCTAAACCTAAATATCATTCCAAGGCTCAGATACAGAAATCCTACTCAACTTAGTGCTTTTTTATAATAAAAAACCCACAGCTGAAGCCTGGTGAAAAGTGATTTGCATCAGCAGCAAGTAATGTGTGTTTGCATTCAAAAAGAACTGGAATCACATTCGAGAGCTGAAAAAAAAAAAAAAAAACAACAGGAAAACTTAGTGAAATAAAACTTTGTGCAATTAATTAATAATTATCATTTGAAATATATTTCCTATTGATTAGGCCATATTTAAAGCAAGAAATATTATTGGATTGGTGTAACCCCTTATGAAAGTGGAATGTTATTTCAAAGTGTTTGTTTCTTTATCAGTGCTGAAGGTGCAGGTGAGAGGGATGGAGCGCTCTGGTCCCTGGTGGCAGTTCTCCATCTCCATTCAGACCGTCTTCCGGACAGGCTCCAACTCCCGCGTCCGGAGGGGCCTACAATCCCTCTGGGTTCCCGACCGTGACCTCAGCTGCGGCTGCCCCGCCCTCCACGTGGGTCGGACATTCCTCCTCATCGGCGCAGAAGAAGGGGAGCGGAGTTGGGCTCCAGGAGAGAGTCGCCTGGTGGCGGATCGCTCCACACTGGCCCTTCAGTGGCGGGAACACTGGAGCCCCAAACTCAGGGGCTTCCGGGGGCAGGACAAGAGGGGCCGCTGCCCCCAAAAATCTCCAAACAGCCAGCACCCTCGGAGTGGGGAGCACACAAAGACACATTCTGCTTACATCCCTCCTCACCTGTTGAGCGGGACAGAGGCCAATCCTCATGGTGACAAAAAACACTCTGTGAACTGGGATGATCCTCAGACCGGCACCAACCGTGACCTTACACCCACAGAGGCAGCAGCCTCTTCCTCCACCCTCACACCAGTGTGTTCCACTCAAAGTCCTGAATGAAATAAAAATGTACAATTACAAAAAGGACTATGGTAACATTTCAGGGGGTCTTGATTCTTTGCTGAAGGTTTTAGTGGAAAACTTGGACTCTTTTGTCCATTTTGAAGAAAACCCAAAGGAAAATCTTCACACATTAAAAAAAGCAAACATCTGGTTTAGCTTTTAACAGCTGTTGTCTGAATTTACGCGAGGGATGGTCATGCTATAATCCTGCAGAAAACTACTAAAATTTATCGATGACAAAACTATTACACCAACATGAATGATGCTTTAAAATAGTTCAATGTTTTTAACCCTTTAAAGGACACACGCTGAAAGTATAAGCTGTATATTTCCCTGCATTTTCTCTGTTTTTGATCCGAATATTTTATTTATTAGTATCGTAGCGAAAATGTGGGTACAAAATAATATAGATTGGCCATTGGAGGAAAAGATTTCAAAATAAAAGCCTTCTCAAAGGTAGAAAACTACATTCAGGGTTTATTATGCTTTTTATATTGTAAAGAAATCTTGATAATGTTTGGTTGAGTGATGAAAAATAAATGTAGATTCATCCAAAACTTTGTTTTAAATAAGTTTGTTTCCTACTTGTCTGTAATTTGACCTAATTTAGCATTATAATTGGAAAAAAAGCGCTCAAACCTACTATCCAAGCAGCGACTAAGAAAAATTGATTTAAACTTTAATGTGTTTCCGTACTAAACAGGCCACACAGCCAAGAATCTACATCCAGCTTTCTGAACGTACACTGCTGCCCCTCAAATAGCCGTTTAAGGTAGCCCAGATACAGATCTTTAAAAGCATCCGTCTGACTTGTCGTCATGACTTCTGTTCCCATTTGGCCGATATGGCGTCATGGCTCTTGGGAACTGGTGGAGGGGCTTATTGGACAGATGCAGGAGCTCCTATTTGTTGAGCTGAGGCCATGTTTTGGCAGCGGCGGTGTCAAGGATTGGCTGTGCTGCCCTGTTGATGCTTGTGATTGAAAATAAAGAGAGAAAAATAGACTTGCTGATTGAAGACCTTGCAGCAGAGCATACAGCACATCCTGACTGGGGGTTTGTGTCGCTGAGAGACTCACATTTTCTTAAACTAGCTGACAGATAGTTGTTTAATTAGATGTGTACAGTATTTTAAGTTATTGCTTCACAAAACACTTTAGTAAAAATTGCAGTTCATTGAGTTTAGTTAGAAAGTTTTTTGCTACTCATACACATTATGCATTGTAAAATATTTTTTATACAAACTTTAAAGCTTTTTCAGTCACTCTTCTACTCTTTCATTGAAGGAAACCAAAGCAACGGCTAAGTAACCAAGTAGTTATTTACTACATTTATAGAAGAAAAAAAAAGTAATTATTGTTGTCACTTGCCACTTTTGGTTTATGATGTCTGAAAATACATTAATACCCAAGTTTAGAGTTACCGCTGAGGCAAACAGGACTACTGGAGGAAAGCACGACCACGCAGAAGAAATTGCTGGAGGATTTAAGTTGCCACTTGTCGGCCATTTTCTAATCTGTGATTTAAAAAAAATAATTAAACTACAGTACAAGGCCTGCAATAAATGAAATAAAATTATCTGCACACACAAAAAAATTGTTTGCATAATCTGCATTATCTGTAATGCAGTGATAGTCAAGGATACAGTAAGTGTGAGTACCTGCACTGCTGTTAGAGGAAACCTGAGTATGATCAGAAAGCTCCCTGAGTGACAATTATTTTATCTGACTAAAATATTTTAAAAAAATACACACACACACAAACACACACACAAATACAGACAGCATAATACAACAACCACCAAAAACAATAGCAAAAGGACAAGAAAAAATATAATAAAAAAGAATCAGAAAAATCAGAAAATAATGAAAATAATCGGAATACCCAGTATAAAAGGGTTCAAAAGGGTAAAAATACTAAAAAATAAAAGAAAAACAGTGGAAAACAGAGAAAAATGCATAGATGTGCATAGTATACGGTTAAATATTATCCATAAATACATAAAACTAAGAATTATAAAAAAAAACTAGCAAGTCTAAAAAAAGTCTTGAAAAGGTAAAAAGTGAAACTTTCCCCCACAAAATACGATCATGCTTAATAAATTTAAATGAGAGAAATGGATTTATCCAATTAACTCAATAAGAAATAAGATTAATTTAACTGACTTTTGTTTTTATGTCTTTTCTTTTGATTATGATGATTTTCTGCTTAAAAGAAATGAAAAACATTTCTTTGAGCGATAATTAGTTTTATATCAGAAATAAGAAAACATTTTTAGTGCAGAAATACGAGCTGCCTGAATCCTTTCCACAGCTGGGTCATATCCATCACTGCATACTAGTGTGTGTGTTTTTAGCCCTTCTATCCCTTTTAGGTGTTACTACTCTTGTTTTCTTATTTAATGTGTTTATTTTCTTATTTTTAATATTATTTATCACTTTTTAGCTCACATTTTTCTTGCTTAAATATTTGCAATCATGTTTTGTGTCTACTTTGAGACTCCACTGGTCATGCTCATTGAACACCATTATAAACAAATGTTATAACTAAACCCCAAGCGCAGAGATGAATGGTCAAAACTGCAGCCGTTTGTGGTTCAAATCCTGACATTAATAACTTTGCTGCATGTTTGCTGTCTAACTGCTACCAATAAAAGCCACCGGTTAAGCAAAAGAGAGGAGACATTATTTCTTTTTTGTTTTTTTGAAAATTATATTAAAAAAAAATATAATCTAACTGTTGTCATGCTAAACTGAACTTTTAATGGTTAAATTAAATGTATAATATGTTAAACCCAGCTATAATTAGCTGCTAAAATAGTTTTGATTGATTTATTTTTTGGAGATCTGGGTTTTCTTTTTCGTAATGTTTTAGCTTTGGTTCATGTTCACTGTTTTCAGAAGAGCTTTTAACAGCAGGCAGCTGCTGAAAGTGATGCTAGACTAACCCCCAAAACAACCCGCCGACATCTGGTGACCTACAAGGCTGAACGGACTAAAACACACCCAAATAACAGGATTTTATTCTATCAGGACCGTGCAAGCTGCCGTCGGGAGATGCAGAATCTTGCTTGAAACTCAACAAATAAAAGAGGTAAGACTTTAGAGAGTGTGGTTTTATAATGAAATCAGAACTTTCTATAATAAATAACAGTTCAGATTTTTTTTTTCTAAAAGTAACAAGAGATCTCTTAATGAAATGACACCACAGACGCACTCGAAGCAGCTTTGGAAGTTAAGTTTAGCCTGTAGTCCACAACTTCAGTGTGTGAAGGGGAAAGGAAAGTGTGTGTCTGTGTCAGTACACGTAGAATCGTGTCCTGGGGGGTAAAGTATCTGCCTCTATGTGCGTGTCTGTGTGTTGGAGTGTGTGTGAGAGAGAGAGTTTGAAACACCTGCTGCGTTGCTGCAGGAAGCACCTGTCAGCGGTCGTCTCTTCAACGCCGGCTCTGTAGACATGAGGGTTTGATCCTAAAAACTCTCCAAACACACACTTACACAGACACTAACAGACAACTTAAGCCGTCTGCAGGCAGCCACTTTGCTGCGGTTCTGTTCTCACTAAACCCATAACACTTCTTCTGTTATCTGAAGCACTGTGGATGGGAGCAAGTCTCTTGTTTTTTTAATAGTCTATTAATTAAAAAGGCGATTGTAATCTGGAACCAGTGGCAAGAGGAGTGTGAGTTTAGCATTTTATGTTTACAGCCTCACCAGGGCACGTTTTTATGAGAGGTGAGTCCTGCTGCACTGAACTTGGAGCCAAAGTTCAACAAGACTTCTTACAGACCTCCACACATCCATGTTTCTCTTTATTCTACTGCCTTCTTTA
Source organism: Cyprinodon variegatus (assembly GCF_000732505.1). Classification (NCBI taxonomy): domain Eukaryota; kingdom Metazoa; phylum Chordata; class Actinopteri; order Cyprinodontiformes; family Cyprinodontidae; genus Cyprinodon; species Cyprinodon variegatus. The sequence goes on from NW_015150646.1 coordinate 382,544, forward strand.
TTAAACCCACAGCCAGACATTGTGCGGCTGATCCGGACAGCGATTCCTCAAACGCTCCAGATTCTTATCATGTGCCCTGGAGCTGAGATGCTCAGTACGTTTCACAAGCACGGCTTCCAGAACTCACACATGTAGAGGCTTCTGTTAACCTGAGAGGCTGAGGGTCAATCCCTGTGATCTGCAGCCTGCATGCCTTCCATACACACACGCCGCCGACACGGCAACCCGACTCCCAGGCCAGATTAGGACTAATCAAGCATAGCATGGCTTTGGGCAGCAACAACATGGATATTCTGCAGTACGCCATTATAAGCACACCTGCATTCTTTCAACATATTATGAAATATATAGATTCCCAATGAGTTGTAATTTTAACACTTGAAAATTATGTACTTTTCAAAGGGTGAGAATTTGGAGAGGGTTCAGTCGCAGACAGGATCTTAGGAGAAACATTATGAAGGGTAAAGAGAAACAGGCAGAAAAAGTGGGAGGTAACAGGCAAAAATATCGATGTGATAAATGATTTTGAAAGGGAAACCACGGAAGAACCCATCAGGGAACAATGAGAACAAATTAGAAAATGGCGTTAAATGGAGGTTAGTAAACTGTGACATAATGCGAGTTGGGTGGGGAAAAGGGAAGAGTGCATGGAGACTAAGGGAGGGAGAGAAATGAACCAGAATAGCAGTTAACTGGGATACACTGTAACTAAGGAGAAATCTAATTAAAATGTAAAAGAAATAAAATCTGTTTTACCAATCACAGAAAATAAGATATCTTTATTATCTTGTGTAGTTGGATGTGTGTATATATATATATATAACTGTAGCTGGAGCGTGTAACAAAAGTAATTTCCCTCTGGGATTATTAAAGTATTTCTGATTCTGATTCTGAAAAGGATCGGACAAGACTAATATTAATATTAGTAAAACAAAAAAAAGTTCAAGTGAAAAAAAAAAGAATTTGAAATTATGACTTTTACAAATGTATGTATTTTTGTATGGTTAATCTTGATCAAGTAGACTGGTAATGTATCTTTAGTTTTAGCTGTAATATTTCTACTTTTATGTTGGTTTTTTTTAAATGTAAATCAGAATTTCTTCAAACTATTTTACATTTAGACTCATCAAAAATATGAAATAAAATATCCAACACTGGAAATGTTGATACCTATGGTCAGTTTTAAATTCAGGAGTTTTAAATGCCTCGGTTGATATCTAACAAAACCCAGTTTTAAGAAATAACAGCAGTTAAATCTAAAAGTGATCTCAGATTCATGTCAAAAAATGATGTCAAAAAATTAAACAAAGTTGCCCTTTAAACTTCATTATTCATCTTTAGTTTTTTCCCACATACTAACTCTAATATGACGGTTCTTTAAAATCTATCTATACCCAAGA